>NW_026292136.1:0-129431 GCF_023091745.1 Budorcas taxicolor | reverse complement strand
CCAGATGTCTCAGTCCATTCCAGAGGAACCTCTTTCCCTTCACCGGCTCGTCTTTCACGCCGAGGATCGACTCACACCAAGGTGGCACGTGGCACAGCCCTGTGGGAAAGCCTCGTGGAAAGCCTCAAGGGACAGCCTCGAGGGAAAGCCACAGATCCCTTGATCCACGTGACAGGAAGCGTGACACTACTGCTGCAGCTCGGGAGGAAAGCGCACGTGCATGCCCCACTCGAGACGAGGCCTGACTCCCCTGGGGAGACTCAGAAGCACCCCAAGATCCATGGCAACACTGGAGAGGAATCCTCAGGTTCCGGCCCCGACTCCACACAAGGACTGAGGCCCCGGCATGGACGGGAGAGGAATCCCGAGAGGTCCCCTAGCAACTCGCATGGGGACTGGCCTTTCCTGAGGCCACCAGAGCGGGTCCCTGAGGTCCCCGTCGTAACTCGAGAAGACCTGCCGCAACTCGAGAATATCCAGGAGGTTCTCCCCTCCAGGCGAGATGAGGCCCATTTCCCCTGAGGCGTCTCGAGGCTGATCACACCTCACCTCTGGAACTTCGATAGGGTCCTTCACACCCTTGGTGCAAATCAAGAAGTTCCCCGACATACCCGTCTCCGCTCGAGAGGAATCACGAGCGTCCCGCCCACATCCAGAGGAGCCCCGTTTCCGGCTCGTAGCTCGAGATGAGGGATCCTTTCCCTGCTTCGTCGGGAAAGAGTTCCCGGCGTTCCCGTCGCATCTCAAGAGGAGGCCCTCTCAACAGGAACGGCGAGAGGAACTCCAGGGTCGTGCCACCATTCCAAGAGTCCCCCAGATGTCTCAGTCCATTCCAGAGGAACCTCTTTTCCCTTCACCGGCTCGTCTTTCACGCCGAGGATCGACTCACACCAAGGTGGCACGTGGCACAGCCCTGTGGGAAAGCCTCGTGGAAAGCCTCTGAGGGACAGCCTCGAGGGAAAGCCACAGATCCCTTGATCCACGTGACAGGAAGTGTGACACTACTGCTGCAGCTCGGGAGGAAAGCGCACGTGCATGCCCCCACTCGAGACGAGGCCTGACTCCCCTGGGGAGACTCAGAAGCACCCCAAGATCCATGGCAACACTGGAGAGGAATCCTCAGGTTCCGGCCCCGACTCCACACAAGGACTGAGGCCCCGGCATGGACGGGAGAGGAATCCCGAGAGGTCCCCTAGCAACTCGCATGGGACAGGGCCTTTCCTGAGGCCACCAGAGCGGGGTCCCTGAGGTCCCCGTCGTAACTCGAGAAGACCTGCCGCAACTCGAGAAAATCCAGGAGGTTGTCCCCTCCAGGCGAGATGAGGCCATTTCCGCTGAGGCGTCTCGAGGCTGATCACACCTCCCCTCTGGAACTTCGAAAGGCTCCTTCACACCCTTGGTGCAAATCAAGAAGTTCCCCGACATACCCGTCTCCACTCGAGAGGAATCACGAGGGTGCCGCCCACATCCAGAGGAGCCCCGTTTCCGCCTCGTAGCTCGAGATGAGGGATCCTTTCCCTGCTTCGTCGGGAAAGAGTTCCCGCCGTTCCCGTCGCATCTCAAGAGGAGGCCCTCTCAACAGGAACGGCGAGAGGAACTCCAGGGTCGAGCCAGGATTCCAAGAGTCCCCCAGATGTCTCAGTCCATTCCAGAGGAACCTCTTTTCCCTTCACCGGCTCGTCTTTCACGCCGAGGATCGACTCACACCAAGGTGGCACGTGGCACAGCCCTGTGGGAAAGCCTCGTGGGAAAGCCTCGAGGGACAGCCTCGAGGGAAAGCCACAGATCCCTTGATCCACGTGACAGGAAGCGTGACACTACTGCTGCAGCTCGGGAGGAAAGCGCACGTGCATGCCCCCACTCGAGACGAGGCCTGACTCCCCTGGGGAGACTCAGAAGCACCCCAAGATCCATGGCAACACTGGAGAGGAATCCTCAGGTTCCGGCCCCGACTCCACACAAGGACTGAGGCCCCGGCATGGACGGGAGAGGAATCCCGAGAGGTCCCCTAGCAACTCGCATGGGGACTGGCCTTTCCTGAGGCCAACAGAGCGGGTCCCTGAGGTCCCCGTCGTAACTCGAGAAGACCCTGCCGCAACTCGAGAATATCCAGGAGGTTCTCCCCTCCAGGCGAGATGAGGCCCATTTCCGCTGAGGCGTCTCGAGGCTGATCACACCTCACCTCTGGAACTTCGATAGGGTCCTTCACACCCTTGGTGCAAATCAAGAAGTTCCCCGACATAACCGTCTCCACTCGAGAGGAATCACGAGGGTGCCGCCCACATCCAGAGGAGCCCCGTTCCGCCTCGTAGCTCGAGATGAGGGATCCTTTCCCTGCTTCGTCGGGAAAGAGTTCCCGGCGTTCCCGTCGCATTTCAAGAGGAGGCCCTCTCTACAGGAACGGCGAGAGGAACTCCAGGGTCGTGCCACCATTCCAAGAGTCCCCCAGATGTCTCAGTCCATTCCAGAGGAAACTCTTTTCCCTTCACCGGCTCGTCTTTCACGCCGAGGATCGACTCACACCAAGGTGGCACGTGGCACAGCCCTGTGGGAAAGCCTCGTGGAAAGCCTCGAGGGACAGCCTCGAGGGAAAGCCACAGATCCCTTGATCCACGTGACAGGAAGCGTGACACTACTGCTGCAGCTCGGGAGGAAAGCGCACGTGCATGCCCCCACTCGAGACGAGGCCTGACTCCCCTGGGGAGACTCAGAAGCACCCCGAGATCCATGGCAACACTGGAGAGGAATCCTCAGGTTCCGGGCCCGAATCCACACAAGGACTGAGGCCCCGGCATGGACGGGAGAGGAATCCGAGAGGTACCCTAGCAACTCGCATGGGGACTGACCTTTCCTGAGGCCACCAGAGCGGGTCCCTGAGGTCCCCGTCGTAACTCGAGAAGACCTACCGCAACTCGAGAAATCCAGGAGGTTCTCCCCTCCAGGCGAGATGAGGCCCATTTCCCCTGAGGCGTCTCGAGGCTGATCACACCTCACCTCTGGAACTTCGAAAGGGTCCTTCACACCCTTGGTGCAAATCAAGAAGTTCCCCGACATACCAGTCTCCACTCGAGAGAAATCACGAGGGTCCCGCCCACATCCAGAGGAGCCCCGTTTCCGCCTCGTAGCTCGAGATGAGGGATCCTTTCCCTGCTTCGTCGGGAAAGAGTTCCCGGCGTTCCCGTCGCATCTCAAGAGGAGGCCCTCTCAACAGGAACGGCGAGAGGAACTCCAGGGTCGTGCCACCATTCCAAGAGTCCCCCAGATGTCTCAGTCCATTCCAGAGGAACCTCTTTTCCCTTCACCGGCTCGTCTTTCACGCCGAGGATCGACTCACACCAAGGTGGCACGTGGCACAGCCCTGTGGGAAAGCCTCGTGGGAAAGCCTCGAGGGACAGCCTCGAGGGAAAGCCACAGATCCCTTGATCCACGTGACAGGAAGCGTGACACTACTGCTGCAGCTCGGGAGGAAAGCGCACGTGCATGCCCCCACTCGAGACGAGGCCTGACTCCCCTGGGGAGACTCAGAAGCACCCCAAGATCCATGGCAACACTGGAGAGGAATCCTCAGGTTCCGGCCCCGACTCCACACAAGGACTGAGGCCCCGGCATGGACGGGAGAGGAATCCCGAGAGGTCCCCTAGCAACTCGCATGGGGGACTGGCCTTCCTGAGGCACCAGAGCGGGTCCCTGAGGTCCCCGTCGTAACTCGAGAAGACCTGCTGCAACTCGAGATAATCCAGGATGTTCTCCCCTCCAGGCGAGATGAGGCCCATTTCCGCTGGAGGCGTCTCGAGGCTGATCACGCCTCACCTCTGGAACTTCGAAAGGCTCCTTCACACCCTTGTGCAAATCAAGAAGTTCCCCGACATACCGTCTCCACTCGAGAGAATCACGAGGGTCCCGCCCACATCCAGAGGAGCCCCGTTTCCGGCTCGTAGCTCGAGATGAGGGATCCTTTCCCTGCTTCTTCGGGAAAGAGTTCCCGGCCTTCCCATCGCATATCAAGAGGAGGCCCTCTCAACAGGATCGGCGAGAGGAACTCCAGGGTCGAGCCCGCATTCCAAGAGTCCCCCAGATGTCTCAGTCCATTCCAGAGGAACCTCTTTTCCTTCACCGGCTCGTCTTTCACGCCGAGGATCGACTCACACCAAGGTGGCACGTGGCACAGCCCTGTGGGAAAGCCTCGTGGGAAAGCCTCGAGGGACAGCCTCGAGGGAAAGCCACAGATCCCTTGATCCACGTGACAGGAATCGTGACACTACTGCTGCAGCTCGGGAGGAAAACGCACGTGCATGCCCCCACTCGAGACGAGGCCTGACTCCCCTGGGGAGACTCAGAAGCACCCCAAGATCCATGGCAACACTGGAGAGGAATCCTCAGGTTCCGGCCCCGACTCCACACAAGGACTGAGGCCCCGGCATGGACGGGAGAGGAATCCCGAGAGGTCCCCTAGCAACTCGCATGGGGACTGGCCTTTCCTGAGGCCACCAGAGCGGGTCCCTGAGGTCCCCGTCGTAACTCGAGAAGACCTGCCGCAACTCGAGAAAATCCAGGAGGTTCTCCCTCCAGGCGAGATGAGGCCCATTTCCGCTGAGGCGTCTCGAGGCTGATCACACCTCCCCTCTGGAACTTCGATAGGGTCATTCACCACCCTTGTGCAAATCAAGAAGTTCCCTGACATACCCGTCTCCACTCGAGAGGAATCACGAGGGTCCCGCCCACATCCAGAGGAGCCCCGTTTCCGCCTCATAGCTCGAGATGAGGGATCCTTTCCCTGCTTCGTCGGGAAAGAGTTCCCGGGGTTCCCGTCGCATCTCAAGAGGAGGCCCTCTCAACAGGAACGGCGAGAGGAACTCCAGGGTCGTGCCACCATTCCAAGAGTCCCCCAGATGTCTCAGTCCATTCCAGAGGAACCTCTTTTCCCTTCACCGGCTCGTCTTTCACGCCGAGGATCGACTCACACCAAGGTGGCACGTGGCACAGCCCTGTGGGAAAGCCTCGTGGGAAAGCCTCGAGGACAGCCTCGAGGGAAAGCCACAGATCCCTTGATCCACGTGACAGGAAGCGTGACACTACTGCTGCAGCTCGGGAGGAACGTGCACGTACATGCCCCCACTCGAGACGAGGCCTGACTCCCCTGGGGAGACTCAGAAGCACCCCAAGATCCATGGCAACACTGGAGAGGAATCCTCAGGTTCCGGCCCCGACTCCACACAAGGACTGAGGCCCCGGCATGGACGGGAGAGGAATCCCGAGAGGTCCCCTAGCAACTCGCATGGGGACTGGCCTTTCCTGAGGCCACCAGAGCGGGTCCCTGAGGTCCCCGTCGTAACTCGAGAAGACCTGCGGCAACTCGAGAAAATCCAGGAGGTTCTCCCCTCCAGGCGAGATGAGGCCCATTTCCGCTGAGGCGTCTCGAGGCTGATCACACCTCCCCTCTGGAACTTCGAAAGGCTCCTTCACACCCTTGGTGCAAATCAAGAAGTTCCCCGACATACCCGTCTCCACTCGAGAGGAATCACGAGGGTCCCGCCCACATCCAGAGGAGCCCCGTTTCCGCCTCGTAGCTCGAGATGAGGGATCCTTTCCCTGCTTCGTCGGGAAAGAGTTCCCGGCGTTCCCGTCGCATCTCAAGAGGAGGCCCTCTCAACAGGAACGGCGAGAGGAACTCCAGGGTCGTGCCACCATTCCAAGAGTCCCCCAGATGTCTCAGTCCATTCCAGAGGAACCTCTTTTCCCTTCACCGGCTCGTATTTCACGCCGAGGATCGACTCACACCAAGGTGGCACGTGGCACAGCCCTGTGGGAAAGCCTCGTGGGAAAGCCTCGAGGCACAGCCTCGAGGGAAAGCCACAGATCCCTTGATCCACGTGACAGGAAGTGTGACACTACTGCTGCAGCTCGGGAGGAAAGCGCACGTGCATGCCCCCACTCGAGACGAGGCCTGACTCCCCTGGGGAGACTCAGAAGCACCCCAAGATCCATGGCAACACTGGAGAGGAATCCTCAGGTTCCGGCCCCGACTCCACACAAGGACTGACGCCCCGGCATGGACGGGAGAGGAATCCCGAGAGGTCCCCTAGCAACTCGCATGGGGACAGGCCTTTCCTGAGGCCACCAGAGCGGGTCCCTGAGGTCCCCGTCGTAACTCGAGAAGACCTGCCGCAACTCGAGAAAATCCAGGAGGTTCTCCCCTCCAGGCGAGATGAGGCCCATTTCCCCTGAGGCGTCTCGAGGCTGATCACACCTCCCCTCTGGAACTTCGAAAGGCTCCTTCACACCCTTGGTGCAAATCAAGAAGTTCCCCGACATACCCGTCTCCACTCGAGAGGAATCACGAGGGTGCCGCCCACATCCAGAGGATCCCCGTTTCCGCCTCGTAGCTCGAGATGAGGGATCCTTTCCCTGCTTCGTCGGGAAAGAGTTCCCGCCGTTCCCGTCGCATCTCAAGAGGAGGCCCTCTCAACAGGAACGGCGAGAGGAACTCCAGGGTCGTGCCACCATTCCAAGAGTCCCCCAGATGTCTCAGTCCATTCCAGAGGAACCTCTTTTCCCTTCACCGGCTCGTCTTTCACGCCGAGGATCGACTCACACCAAGGTGGCACGTGGCACAGCCCTGTGGGAAAGCCTCGTGGGAAAGCCTCGAGGGACAGCCTCGAGGGAAAGCCACAGATCCCTTGATCCACGTGACAGGAAGCGTGACACTACTGCTGCAGCTCGGGAGGAAAGCGCACGTGCATGCCCCCACTCGAGACGAGGCCTGACTCCCCTGGGGAGACTCAGAAGCACCCCAAGATCCATGGCAACACTGGAGAGGAATCCTCAGGTTCCGGCCCCGACTCCACACAAGGACTGAGGCCCCAGCATGGACGGGAGAGGAATCCCGAGAGGTCCCCTAGCAACTCGCATGGGGACTGGCCTTTCCTGAGGCCACCAGAGCGGGTCCCTGAGGTCCGCGTCGTAACTCGAGAAGACCTGCCGCAACTCGAGAAAATCCAGGAGGTTCTCCCCTCCAGGCGAGATGAGGCCCATTTCCACTGAGGCGTCTCGAGGCTGATCACACCTCCCCTCTGGAACTTCGATAGGGTCATTCACACCCTTGGTGCAAATCAAGAAGTTCCCTGACATACCCGTCTCCACTCGAGAGGAATCACGAGGGTCCCGCCCACATCCAGAGGAGCCCCGTTTCCGCCTCATAGCTCGAGATGAGGGATCCTTTCCCTGCTTCGTCGGGAAAGTGTTCCCGGGGTTCCCGTCGCATCTCAAGAGGAGGCCCTCTCAACAGGAACGGCGAGAGGAACTCCAGGGTCGTGCCACCATTCCAAGAGTCCCCCAGATGTCTCAGTCCATTCCAGAGGAACCTCTTTTCCCTTCACCGGCTCGTCTTTCACGCCGAGGATCGACTCACACCAAGGTGGCACGTGGCACAGCCCTGTGGGAAAGCCTCGTGGGAAAGCCTCGAGGGACAGCCTCGAGGGAAAGCCACAGATCCCTTGATCCACGTGACAGGAAGCGTGACACTACTGCTGCAGCTCGGGAGGAACGTGCACGTACATGCCCCCACTCGAGACGAGGCCTGACTCCCCTGGGGAGACTCAGAAGCACCCCAAGATCCATGGCAACACTGGAGAGGAATCCTCAGGTTCCGGCCCCGACTCCACACAAGGACTGAGGCCCCGGCATGGACGGGAGAGGAATCCCGAGAGGTACCATAGCAACTCGCATGGGGACTGGCCTTTCCTGAGGCCACCAAAGCGGGTCCCTGAGGTCCCCGTCGTAACTCGAGAAGACCTGCCGCAACTCGAGAAAATCCAGGAGGTTCTCCCCTCCAGGCGAGATGAGGCCCATTTCCGCTGAGGCGTCTCGAGGCTGATCACACCTCCCCTCTGGAACTTCGAAAGGCTCCTTCACACCCTTGGTGCAAATCAAGAAGTTCCCCGACATACCCGTCTCCACTCGAGAGGAATCACGAGGGTGCCGCCCACATCCAGAGGAGCCCCGTTTCCGCCTCGTAGCTCGAGATGAGGGATCCTTTCCCTGCTTCGTCGGGAAAGAGTTCCCGCCGTTCCCGTCGCATCTCAAGAGGAGGCCCTCTCAACAGGAACGGCGAGAGGAACTCCAGGGTCGTGCCACCATTCCAAGAGTCCCCCAGATGTCTCAGTCCATTCCAGAGGAACCTCTTTTCCCTTCACCGGCTCGTCTTTCACGCCGAGGATCGACTCACACCAAGGTGGCACGTGGCACAGCCCTGTGGGAAAGCCTCGTGGGAAAGCCTCGAGGGACAGCCTCGAGGGAAAGCCACAGATCCCTTGATCCACGTGACAGGAAGCGTGACACTACTGCTGCAGCTCGGGAGGAAAGCGCACGTGCATGCCCCCACTCGAGCCGAGGCCTGACTCCCCTGGGGAGACTCAGAAGCACCCCAAGATCCATGGCAACACTGGAGAGGAATCCTCAGGTTCCGGCCCCGACTCCACACAAGGACTGAGGCCCCAGCATGGACGGGAGAGGAATCCCGAGAGGTCCCCTAGCAACTCGCATGGGGACTGGCCTTTCCTGAGGCCACCAGAGCGGGTCCCTGAGGTCCGCGTCGTAACTCGAGAAGACCTGCCGCAACTCGAGAAAATCCAGGAGGTTCTCCCCTCCAGGCGAGATGAGGCCCATTTCCGCTGAGGCGTCTCGAGGCTGATCACACCTCACCTCTGGAACTTCGAAAGGGTCCTTCACACCCTTGGTGCAAATCAAGAAGTTCCCCGACATACCCGTCTCCACTCGAGAGGAATCACGAGGGTGCCGCCCACATCCAGAGGAGCCCCGTTTCCGCCTCGTAGCTCGAGATGAGGGATCCTTTCCCTGCTTCGTCGGGAAAGAGTTCCCGCCGTTCCCGTCGCATCTCAAGAGGAGGCCCTCTCTACAGGAACGGCGAGAGGAACTCCAGGGTCGTGCCACCATTCCAAGAGTCCCCCAGATGTCTCAGTCCATTCCAGAGGAACCTCTTTTCCCTTCACCGGCTCGTCTTTCACGCCGAGGATCGACTCACACCAAGGTGGCACGTGGCACAGCCCTGTGGGAAAGCCTCGTGGGAAAGCCTCGAGGGACAGCCTCGAGGGAAAGCCACAGATCCCTTGATCCACGTGACAGGAAGCGTGACACTACTGCTGCAGCTCGGGAGGAAAGCGCACGTGCATACCCCCACTCGAGACGAGGCCTGACTCCCCTGGGGAGACTCAGAAGTACCCCAAGATCCATGGCAACACTGGAGAGGAATCCTCAGGTTCCGGCCCCGACTCCACACAAGGACTGAGGCCCCGGCATGGACGGGAGAGGAATCCCGAGAGGTCCCCTAGCAACTCGCATGGGGACTGGCCTTTCCTGAGGCCACCAGAGCGGGTCCCTGAGGTCCCCGTCGTAACTCGAGAAGACCTGCCGCAACTCGAGAAAATCCAGGAGGTTCTCCCCTCCAGGCGAGATGAGGCCCATTTCCGCTGAGGCGTCTCGAGGTTGATCACACCTCCCCTCTGGAACTTCGATAGGGTCATTCACACCCTTGGTGCAAATCAAGAAGTTCCCTGACATACCCGTCTCCACTCGAGAGGAATCACGAGGGTCCCGCCCACATCCAGAGGAGCCCCGTTTCCGCCTCATAGCTCGAGATGAGGGATCCTTTCCCTGCTTCGTCGGGAAAGAGTTCCCGGCGTTCCCGTCGCATCTCAAGAGGAGGCCCTCTCAACAGGAACGGCGAGAGGAACTCCAGGGTCGTGCCACCATTCCAAGAGTCCCCCAGATGTCTCAGTCCATTCCAGAGGAACCTCTTTTCCCTTCACCGGCTCGTCTTTCACGCCGAGGATCGACTCACACCAAGGTGGCACGTGGCACAGCCCTGTGGGAAAGCCTCGTGGGAAAGCCTCGAGGGACAGCCTCGAGGGAAAGCCACAGATCCCTTGATCCACGTGACAGGAAGCGTGACACTACTGCTGCAGCTCGGGAGGAACGTGCACGTACATGCCCCCACTCGAGACGAGGCCTGACTCCCCTGGGGAGACTCAGAAGCACCCCAAGATCCATGGCAACACTGGAGAGGAATCCTCAGGTTCCGACCCCGACTCCACACAAGGACTGAGGCCCCGGCATGGACGGGAGAGGAATCCCGAGAGGTCCCATAGCAACTCGCATGGGGACTGGCCTTTCCTGAGGCCACCAGAGCGGATCCCTGAGGTCCCCGTCGTAACTCGAGAAGACCTGCCGCAACTCGAGAAAATCCAGGAGGTTTTCCCCTCCAGGCGAGATGAGGCCCATTTCCGCTGAGGCGTCTCGAGGCTGATCACACCTCCCCTCTGGAACTTCGAAAGGCTCCTTCACACCCTTGGTGCAAATCAAGAAGTTCCCCGACATACCCGTCTCCACTCGAGAGGAATCACGAGGGTCCCGCCCACATCCAGAGGAGCCCCGTTTCCGCCTCGTAGCTCGAGATGAGGGATCCTTTCCCTGCTTCGTCGGGAAAGAGTTCCCGGCGTTCCCGTCGCATCTCAAGAGGAGGCCCTCTCAACAGGAACGGCGAGAGGAACTCCAGGGTCGTGCCACCATTCCAAGAGTCCCCCAGATGTCTCAGTCCATTCCAGAGGAACCTCTTTTCCCTTCACCGGCTCGTCTTTCACGCCGAGGATCGACTCACACCAAGGTGGCACGTGGCACAGCCCTGTGGGAAAGCCTCGTGGGAAAGCCTCGAGGGACAGCCTCGAGGGAAAGCCACAGATCCCTTGATCCACGTGACAGGAAGTGTGACACTACTGCTGCAGCTCGGGAGGAAAGCGCACGTGCATGTCCCCACTCGAGACGAGGCCTGACTCCCCTGGGGAGACTCAGAAGCACCCCAAGATCCATGGCAACACTGGAGAGGAATCCTCAGGTTCCGGCCCCGAACCACACAAGGACAGAGGCCCCGGCATGGACGGGAGAGGAATCCCGAGAGGTCCCCTAGCAACTCGCATGTGGACTGGCCTTTCCTGAGGCCACCAGAGCGGGGCCCTGAGGTCCCCGTCGTAACTCGAGAAGACCTGCCGCAACTCGAGAAAATCCAGGAGGTTCTCCCCTCCAGGCGAGATGAGGCCCGTTTCCGCTGAGGCGTCTCGAGGCTGATCACACCTCCCCTCTGGAACTTCGAAAGGCTCCTTCACACCCTTGGTGCAAATCAAGAAGTTCCCCGACATACCCGTCTCCACTCGAGAGGAATCACGAGGGTGCCGCCCACATCCAGAGGAGCCCCGTTTCCGCCTCGTAGCTCGAGATGAGGGATCCTTTCCCTGCTTCGTCGGGAAAGAGTTCCCGGCGTTCCCGTCGCATCTCAAGAGGAGGCCCTCTCAACAGGAACGGCGAGAGGAACTCCAGGGTCGTGCCACCATTCCAAGAGTCCCCCAGATGTCTCAGTCCATTCCAGAGGAACCTCTTTTCCCTTCACCGGCTCGTCTTTCACGCCGAGGATCGACTCACACCAAGGTGGCACGTGGCACAGCCCTGTGGGAAAGCCTCGTGGGAAAGCCTCGAGGGACAGCCTCGAGGGAAAGCCACAGATCCCTTGATCCACGTGACAGGAAGCGTGACACTACTGCTGCAGCTCGGGAGGAAAGCGCACGTGCATGCCCCCACTCGAGACGAGGCCTGACTCCCCTGGGGAGACTCAGAAGCACCCCAAGATCCATTGCAACACTGGAGAGGAATCCTCAGGTTCCGGCCCCGACTCCACACAAGGACTGAGGCCCAAGCATGGACGGGAGAGGAATCCCGAGAGGTCCCCTAGCAACTCGCATGGGGACTGGCCTTTCCTGAGGCCACCAGAGCGGGTCCCTGAGGTCCGCGTCGTAACTCGAGAAGACCTGCCGCAACTCGAGAAAATCCAGGAGGTTCTCCCCTCCAGGCGAGATGAGGCCCATTTCCGCTGAGGCGTCTCGAGGCTGATCACACCTCACCTCTGGAACTTCGAAAGGCTCCTTCACACCCTTGGTGCAAATCAAGAAGTTCCCCGACATACCCGTCTCCACTCGAGAGGAATCACGAGGGTGCCGCCCACATCCAGAGGAGCCCCGTTTCCGCCTCGTAGCTCGAGATGAGGGATCCTTTCCCTGCTTCGTCGGGAAAGAGTTCCCGGCGTTCCCGTCGCATCTCAAGAGGAGGCCCTCTCTACAGGAACGGCGAGAGGAACTCCAGGGTCGTGCCACCATTCCAAGAGTCCCCCAGATGTCTCAGTCCATTCCAGAGGAACCTCTTTTCCCTTCACCGGCTCGTCTTTCACGCCGAGGATCGACTCACACCAAGGTGGCACGTGGCACAGCCCTGTGGGAAAGCCTCGTGGGAAAGCCTCGAGGGACAGCCTCGAGGGAAAGCCACAGATCCCTTGATCCACGTGACAGGAAGCGTGACACTACTGCTGCAGCTCGGGAGGAAAGCGCACGTGCATGCCCCCACTCGAGACGAGGCCTGACTCCCCTGGGGAGACTCAGAAGTACCCCAAGATCCATGGCAACACTGGAGAGGAATCCTCAGGTTCCGGCCCCGACTCCACACAAGGACTGAGGCCCCGGCATGGACGGGAGAGGAATCCCGAGAGGTCCCCTAGCAACTCGCATGGGGACTGGCCTTTCCTGAGGCCACCAGAGCGGGTCCCGGAGGTCCCCGTCGTAACTCGAGAAGACCTGCCGCAACTCGAGAAAATCCAGGAGGTTCTCCCCTCCAGGCGAGATGAGGCCCATTTCCGCTGAGGCGTCTCGAGGTTGATCACACCTCCCCTCTGGAACTTCGATAGGGTCATTCACACCCTTGGTGCAAATCAAGAAGTTCCCTGACATACCCGTCTCCACTCGAGAGGAATCACGAGGGTCCCGCCCACATCCAGAGGAGCCCCGTTTCCGCCTCATAGCTCGAGATGAGGGATCCTTTCCCTGCTTCGTCGGGAAAGAGTTCCCGGCGTTCCCGTCGCATCTCAAGAGGAGGCCCTCTCAACAGGAACGGCGAGAGGAACTCCAGGGTCGTGCCACCATTCCAAGAGTCCCCCAGATGTCTCAGTCCATTCCAGAGGAACCTCTTTTCCCTTCACCGGCTCGTCTTTCACGCCGAGGATCGACTCACACCAAGGTGGCACGTGGCACAGCCCTGTGGGAAAGCCTCGTGGGAAAGCCTCGAGGGACAGCCTCGAGGGAAAGCCACAGATCCCTTGATCCACGTGACAGGAAGCGTGACACTACTGCTGCAGCTCGGGAGGAACGTGCACGTACATGCCCCCACTCGAGACGAGGCCTGACTCCCCTGGGGAGACTCAGAAGCACCCCAAGATCCATGGCAACACTGGAGAGGAATCCTCAGGTTCCGACCCCGACTCCACACAAGGACTGAGGCCCCGGCATGGACGGGAGAGGAATCCCGAGAGGTCCCATAGCAACTCGCATGGGGACTGGCCTTTCCTGAGGCCACCAGAGCGGATCCCTGAGGTCCCCGTCGTAACTCGAGAAGACCTGCCGCAACTCGAGAAAATCCAGGAGGTTTTCCCCTCCAGGCGAGATGAGGCCCATTTCCGCTGAGGCGTCTCGAGGCTGATCACACCTCCCCTCTGGAACTTCGAAAGGCTCCTTCACACCCTTGGTGCAAATCAAGAAGTTCCCCGACATACCCGTCTCCACTCGAGAGGAATCACGAGGGTCCCGCCCACATCCAGAGGAGCCCCGTTTCCGCCTCGTAGCTCGAGATGAGGGATCCTTTCCCTGCTTCGTCGGGAAAGAGTTCCCGGCGTTCCCGTCGCATCTCAAGAGGAGGCCCTCTCAACAGGAACGGCGAGAGGAACTCCAGGGTCGTGCCACCATTCCAAGAGTCCCCCAGATGTCTCAGTCCATTCCAGAGGAACCTCTTTTCCCTTCACCGGCTCGTCTTTCACGCCGAGGATCGACTCACACCAAGGTGGCACGTGGCACAGCCCTGTGGGAAAGCCTCGTGGGAAAGCCTCGAGGGACAGCCTCGAGGGAAAGCCACAGATCCCTTGATCCACGTGACAGGAAGTGTGACACTACTGCTGCAGCTCGGGAGGAAAGCGCACGTGCATGTCCCCACTCGAGACGAGGCCTGACTCCCCTGGGGAGACTCAGAAGCACCCCAAGATCCATGGCAACACTGGAGAGGAATCCTCAGGTTCCGGCCCCGACTCCACACAAGGACTGAGGCCCCGGCATGGACGGGAGAGGAATCCCGAGAGGTCCCCTAGCAACTCGCATGTGGACTGGCCTTTCCTGAGGCCACCAGAGCGGGGCCCTGAGGTCCCCGTCGTAACTCGAGAAGACCTGCCGCAACTCGAGAAAATCCAGGAGGTTCTCCCCTCCAGGCGAGATGAGGCCCGTTTCCGCTGAGGCGTCTCGAGGCTGATCACACCTCCCCTCTGGAACTTCGAAAGGCTCCTTCACACCCTTGGTGCAAATCAAGAAGTTCCCCGACATACCCGTCTCCACTCGAGAGGAATCACGAGGGTGCCGCCCACATCCAGAGGAGCCCCGTTTCCGCCTCGTAGCTCGAGATGAGGGATCCTTTCCCTGCTTCGTCGGGAAAGAGTTCCCGGCGTTCCCGTCGCATCTCAAGAGGAGGCCCTCTCAACAGGAACGGCGAGAGGAACTCCAGGGTCGTGCCACCATTCCAAGAGTCCCCCAGATGTCTCAGTCCATTCCAGAGGAACCTCTTTTCCCTTCACCGCCTCGTCTTTCACGCCGAGGATCGACTCACACCAAGGTGGCACGTGGCACAGCCCTGTGGGAAAGCCTCGAGGGAATGCCTCGAGGGACAGCCTCGAGGGAAAGCCACAGATCCCTTGATCCACGTGACAGGAAGTGTGACACTAGTGCTGCAGCTCGGGAGGAAAGCGCACGTGCATGCCCCCACTCGAGACGAGGCCTGACTCCCCTGGGGAGACTCAGAAGCACCCCAAGATCCATGGCAACACTGGAGAGGAATCCTCAGGTTCCGGCCCCCACTCCACACAAGGACTGAGGCCCCGGCATGGACGGGAGAGGAATCCCGAGAGGTCCCCTAGCAACTCGCATGGGGACTGGCCTTTCCTGAGGCCACCAGAGCGGGTCCCTGGGGTCCCCGTCGTACCTCGAGAAGACCTGCCGCAACTCGAGAAAATCCAGGAGGTTCTCCCCTCCAGGCGAGCTGAGGCCCATTTCCGCTGAGGCGTCTCGAGGCTGATCACACCTCACCTCTGGAACTTCGAAAGGCTCCTTCACACCCTTGGTGCAAATCAAGAAGTTCCCCGACATACCCGTCTCCACTCGAGAGGAATCACGAGGGTCCCGCCCACATCCAGAGGAGCCCCGTTTCCGCCTCGTAGCTCGAGATGAGGGATCCTTTCCCTGCTTCGTCGGGAAAGAGTTCCCGGCGTTCCCGTCGCATCTCAAGAGGAGGCCCTCTCAACAGGAACGGCGAGAGGAACTCCAGGGTCGTGCCACCATTCCAAGAGTCCCCCAGATGTCTCAGTCCATTCCAGAGGAACCTCTTTTCCCTTCACCGGCTCGTCTTTCACGCCGAGGATCGACTCACACCAAGGTGGCACTTGGCACAGCACTGTGGGAAAGCCTCGTGGGAAAGCCTCGAGGGACAGCCTCGAGGGAAAGCCACAGATCCCTTGATCCACGTGACAGGAAGTGAGACACTACTGCTGCAGCTCGGGAGGAAAGCGCACGTGCATGCCCCCACTCGAGACGAGGCCTGACTCCCCTGGGGAGACTCAGAAGCACCCCAAGATCCATGGCAACACTGGAGAGGAATCCTCAGGTTCCGGCCCCGACTCCACACAAGGACTGAGGCCCCGGCATGGACGGGAGAGGAATCCCGAGAGGTCCCCTAGCAACTCGCATGGGGACTGGCCTTTCCTGAGGCCACCAGAGCGGGTCCCTGAGGTCCCCGTCGTAACTCGGGAAGACCTTCCGCAACTCGAGAAAATCGAGGAGGTTCTCCCCTCCAGGCGAGATGAGGCCCATTTCCGATGAGGCGTCTCGAGGCTGATCACACCTCACCTCTGGAACTTCGAAAGGCTCCTTCACACCCTTGGTGCAAATCAAGAAGTTCCCCGACCTAGCCGTCTCCACTCGAGAGGAATCACGAGAGTCCCGCCCACATCCAGAGGAGCCCCGTTTCCGCCTCGTAGCTCGAGATGAGGGATCCTTTCCCTGCTTCGTCGGGAAAGAGTTCCCGCCGTTCCCGTCGCATCTCAAGAGGAGGCCCTCTCAACAGGAACGGCGAGAGGAACTCCAGGGTCGTGCCACCATTCCAAGAGTCCCCCAGATGTCTCAGTCCATTCCAGAGGAACCTCTTTTCCCTTCACCGGCTCGTCTTTCATGCCGAGGATCGACTCACACCAAGGTGGCACGTGGCACAGCCCTGTGGGAAAGCCTCGAGGGAAAGCCTCGAGGGACAGCCTCGAGGGAAAGCCACAGATCCCTTGATCCACGTGACAGGAAGTGTGACACTACTGCTGCAGCTCGGGAGGAAAGCGCACGTGCATGCCCCCACTCGAGACGAGGCCTGACTCCCCTGGGGAGACTCAGAAGCACCCCAAGATCCATGGCAACACTGGAGAGGAATCCTCAGGTTCCGGCCCCCACTCCACACAAGGACTGAGGCCCCGGCATGGACGGGAGAGGAATCCCGAGAGGTCCCCTAGCAACTCGCATGGGGACAGGCCTTTCCTGAGGCCACCAGAGCGGGTCCCTGAGGTCCCCGTCGTAACTCGAGAAGACCTGCCGCAACTCGAGAAAATCCAGGAGGTTCTCCCCTCCAGGCGAGATGAGGCCCATTTCCGCTGAGGCGTCTCGAGGCTGATCACACCTCCCCTCTGGAACTTCGAAAGGCTCCTTCACACCCTTGGTGCAAATCAAGAAGTTCCCCGACATACCCGTCTCCACTCGAGAGGAATCACGAGGGTCCCGCCCACAGCCAGAGGAGCCCCGTTTCCGCCTCGTAGCTCGAGATGAGGGATCCTTTCCCTGCTTCGTCGGGAAAGAGTTCCCGGCGTTCCCGTCGCATCTCAAGAGGAGGCCCTCTCAACAGGAACGGCGAGAGGAACTCCAGGGTCGTGCCACCATTCCAAGAGTCCCCCAGATGTCTCAGTCCATTCCAGAGGAACCTCTTTTCCCTTCACCGGCTCGTCTTTCACGCCGAGGATCGACTCACACCAAGGTGGCACGTGGCACAGCCCTGTGGGAAAGCCTCGTGGGAAAGCCTCGAGGGACAGCCTCGAGGGAAAGCCACAGATCCCTTGATCCACGTGACAGGAAGCGTGACACTGCTGCTGCAGCTCAGGAGGAAAGCGCAATTGCATGCCGCCACTCGAGACGAGGCCTGACTCCCCTGGGGAGACTCAGAAGCACCCCAAGATCCATGGCAACACTGGAGAGGAATCCTCAGGTTCCGGCCCCGACTCCACACAAGGACTGAGGCCCCGGCATGGACGGGAGAGGAATCCCGAGAGGTCCCCTAGCAACTCGCATGGGGACTGGCCTTTCCTGAGGCCACCAGAGCGGGTCCCTGGGGTCCCCGTCGTACCTCGAGAAGACCTGCCGCAACTCGAGAAAATCCAGGAGGTTCTCCCCTCCAGGCGAGCTGAGGCCCATTTCCGCTGAGGCGTCTCGAGGCTGATCACACCTCACCTCTGGAACTTCGAAAGGCTCCTTCACACCCTTGGTGCAAATCAAGAAGTTCCCCGACATACCCGTCTCCACTCGAGAGGAATCACGAGGGTCCCGCCCACATCCAGAGGAGCCCCGTTTCCGCCTCGTAGCTCGAGATGAGGGATCCTTTCCCTGCTTCGTCGGGAAAGAGTTCCCGGCGTTCCCGTCGCATCTCAAGAGGAGGCCCTCTCAACAGGAACGGCGAGAGGAACTCCAGGGTCGTGCCACCATTCCAAGAGTCCCCCAGATGTCTCAGTCCATTCCAGAGGAACCTCTTTTCCCTTCACCGGCTCGTCTTTCACGCCGAGGATCGACTCACACCAAGGTGGCACTTGGCACAGCACTGTGGGAAAGCCTCGTGGGAAAGCCTCGAGGGACAGCCTCGAGGGAAAGCCACAGATCCCTTGATCCACGTGACAGGAAGTGAGACACTACTGCTGCAGCTCGGGAGGAAAGCGCACGTGCATGCCCCCACTCGAGACGAGGCCTGACTCCCCTGGGGAGACTCAGAAGCACCCCAAGATCCATGGCAACACTGGAGAGGAATCCTCAGGTTCCGGCCCCGACTCCACACAAGGACTGAGGCCCCGGCATGGACGGGAGAGGAATCCCGAGAGGTCCCCTAGCAACTCGCATGGGGACTGGCCTTTCCTGAGGCCACCAGAGCGGGTCCCTGAGGTCCCCGTCGTAACTCGGGAAGACCTTCCGCAACTCGAGAAAATCGAGGAGGTTCTCCCCTCCAGGCGAGATGAGGCCCATTTCCGATGAGGCGTCTCGAGGCTGATCACACCTCACCTCTGGAACTTCGAAAGGCTCCTTCACACCCTTGGTGCAAATCAAGAAGTTCCCCGACCTAGCCGTCTCCACTCGAGAGGAATCACGAGAGTCCCGCCCACATCCAGAGGAGCCCCGTTTCCGCCTCGTAGCTCGAGATGAGGGATCCTTTCCCTGCTTCGTCGGGAAAGAGTTCCCGCCGTTCCCGTCGCATCTCAAGAGGAGGCCCTCTCAACAGGAACGGCGAGAGGAACTCCAGGGTCGTGCCACCATTCCAAGAGTCCCCCAGATGTCTCAGTCCATTCCAGAGGAACCTCTTTTCCCTTCACCGGCTCGTCTTTCATGCCGAGGATCGACTCACACCAAGGTGGCACGTGGCACAGCCCTGTGGGAAAGCCTCGAGGGAAAGCCTCGAGGGACAGCCTCGAGGGAAAGCCACAGATCCCTTGATCCACGTGACAGGAAGTGTGACACTACTGCTGCAGCTCGGGAGGAAAGCGCACGTGCATGCCCCCACTCGAGACGAGGCCTGACTCCCCTGGGGAGACTCAGAAGCACCCCAAGATCCATGGCAACACTGGAGAGGAATCCTCAGGTTCCGGCCCCCACTCCACACAAGGACTGAGGCCCCGGCATGGACGGGAGAGGAATCCCGAGAGGTCCCCTAGCAACTCGCATGGGGACAGGCCTTTCCTGAGGCCACCAGAGCGGGTCCCTGAGGTCCCCGTCGTAACTCGAGAAGACCTGCCGCAACTCGAGAAAATCCAGGAGGTTCTCCCCTCCAGGCGAGATGAGGCCCATTTCCGCTGAGGCGTCTCGAGGCTGATCACACCTCCCCTCTGGAACTTCGAAAGGCTCCTTCACACCCTTGGTGCAAATCAAGAAGTTCCCCGACATACCCGTCTCCACTCGAGAGGAATCACGAGGGTCCCGCCCACAGCCAGAGGAGCCCCGTTTCCGCCTCGTAGCTCGAGATGAGGGATCCTTTCCCTGCTTCGTCGGGAAAGAGTTCCCGGCGTTCCCGTCGCATCTCAAGAGGAGGCCCTCTCAACAGGAACGGCGAGAGGAACTCCAGGGTCGTGCCACCATTCCAAGAGTCCCCCAGATGTCTCAGTCCATTCCAGAGGAACCTCTTTTCCCTTCACCGGCTCGTCTTTCACGCCGAGGATCGACTCACACCAAGGTGGCACGTGGCACAGCCCTGTGGGAAAGCCTCGTGGGAAAGCCTCGAGGGACAGCCTCGAGGGAAAGCCACAGATCCCTTGATCCACGTGACAGGAAGCGTGACACTGCTGCTGCAGCTCAGGAGGAAAGCGCAATTGCATGCCGCCACTCGAGACGAGGCCTGACTCCCCTGGGGAGACTCAGAAGCACCCCAAGATCCATGGCAACACTGGAGAGGAATCCTCAGGTTCCGGCCCCGACTCCACACAAGGACTGAGGCCCCGGCATGGACGGGAGAGGAATCCCGAGAGGTCCCCTAGCAACTCGCATGGGGACTGGCCTTTCCTGAGGCCACCAGAGCGGGTCCCTGGGGTCCCCGTCGTACCTCGAGAAGACCTGCCGCAACTCGAGAAAATCCAGGAGGTTCTCCCCTCCAGGCGAGCTGAGGCCCATTTCCGCTGAGGCGTCTCGAGGCTGATCACACCTCACCTCTGGAACTTCGAAAGGCTCCTTCACACCCTTGGTGCAAATCAAGAAGTTCCCCGACATACCCGTCTCCACTCGAGAGGAATCACGAGGGTCCCGCCCACATCCAGAGGAGCCCCGTTTCCGCCTCGTAGCTCGAGATGAGGGATCCTTTCCCTGCTTCGTCGGGAAAGAGTTCCCGGCGTTCCCGTCGCATCTCAAGAGGAGGCCCTCTCAACAGGAACGGCGAGAGGAACTCCAGGGTCGTGCCACCATTCCAAGAGTCCCCCAGATGTCTCAGTCCATTCCAGAGGAACCTCTTTTCCCTTCACCGGCTCGTCTTTCACGCCGAGGATCGACTCACACCAAGGTGGCACTTGGCACAGCACTGTGGGAAAGCCTCGTGGGAAAGCCTCGAGGGACAGCCTCGAGGGAAAGCCACAGATCCCTTGATCCACGTGACAGGAAGTGAGACACTACTGCTGCAGCTCGGGAGGAAAGCGCACGTGCATGCCCCCACTCGAGACGAGGCCTGACTCCCCTGGGGAGACTCAGAAGCACCCCAAGATCCATGGCAACACTGGAGAGGAATCCTCAGGTTCCGGCCCCGACTCCACACAAGGACTGAGGCCCCGGCATGGACGGGAGAGGAATCCCGAGAGGTCCCCTAGCAACTCGCATGGGGACTGGCCTTTCCTGAGGCCACCAGAGCGGGTCCCTGAGGTCCCCGTCGTAACTCGGGAAGACCTTCCGCAACTCGAGAAAATCGAGGAGGTTCTCCCCTCCAGGCGAGATGAGGCCCATTTCCGATGAGGCGTCTCGAGGCTGATCACACCTCACCTCTGGAACTTCGAAAGGCTCCTTCACACCCTTGGTGCAAATCAAGAAGTTCCCCGACCTAGCCGTCTCCACTCGAGAGGAATCACGAGAGTCCCGCCCACATCCAGAGGAGCCCCGTTTCCGCCTCGTAGCTCGAGATGAGGGATCCTTTCCCTGCTTCGTCGGGAAAGAGTTCCCGCCGTTCCCGTCGCATCTCAAGAGGAGGCCCTCTCAACAGGAACGGCGAGAGGAACTCCAGGGTCGTGCCACCATTCCAAGAGTCCCCCAGATGTCTCAGTCCATTCCAGAGGAACCTCTTTTCCCTTCACCGGCTCGTCTTTCATGCCGAGGATCGACTCACACCAAGGTGGCACGTGGCACAGCCCTGTGGGAAAGCCTCGAGGGAAAGCCTCGAGGGACAGCCTCGAGGGAAAGCCACAGATCCCTTGATCCACGTGACAGGAAGTGTGACACTACTGCTGCAGCTCGGGAGGAAAGCGCACGTGCATGCCCCCACTCGAGACGAGGCCTGACTCCCCTGGGGAGACTCAGAAGCACCCCAAGATCCATGGCAACACTGGAGAGGAATCCTCAGGTTCCGGCCCCCACTCCACACAAGGACTGAGGCCCCGGCATGGACGGGAGAGGAATCCCGAGAGGTCCCCTAGCAACTCGCATGGGGACAGGCCTTTCCTGAGGCCACCAGAGCGGGTCCCTGAGGTCCCCGTCGTAACTCGAGAAGACCTGCCGCAACTCGAGAAAATCCAGGAGGTTCTCCCCTCCAGGCGAGATGAGGCCCATTTCCGCTGAGGCGTCTCGAGGCTGATCACACCTCCCCTCTGGAACTTCGAAAGGCTCCTTCACACCCTTGGTGCAAATCAAGAAGTTCCCCGACATACCCGTCTCCACTCGAGAGGAATCACGAGGGTCCCGCCCACAGCCAGAGGAGCCCCGTTTCCGCCTCGTAGCTCGAGATGAGGGATCCTTTCCCTGCTTCGTCGGGAAAGAGTTCCCGGCGTTCCCGTCGCATCTCAAGAGGAGGCCCTCTCAACAGGAACGGCGAGAGGAACTCCAGGGTCGTGCCACCATTCCAAGAGTCCCCCAGATGTCTCAGTCCATTCCAGAGGAACCTCTTTTCCCTTCACCGGCTCGTCTTTCACGCCGAGGATCGACTCACACCAATGTGGCACGTGGCACAGCCCTGTGGGAAAGCCTCGTGGGAAAGCCTCGAGGGACAGCCTCGAGGGAAAGCCACAGATCCCTTGATCCACGTGACAGGAAGCGTGACACTGCTGCTGCAGCTCAGGAGGAAAGCGCAATTGCATGCCGCCACTCGAGACGAGGCCTGACTCCCCTGGGGAGACTCAGAAGCACCCCAAGATCCATGGCAACACTGGAGAGGAATCCTCAGGTTCCGGCCCCGACTCCACACAAGGACTGAGGCCCCGGCATGGACGGGAGAGGAATCCCGAGAGGTCCCCTAGCAACTCGCATGGGGACTGGCCTTTCCTGAGGCCACCAGAGCGGGTCCCTGGGGTCCCCGTCGTACCTCGAGAAGACCTGCCGCAACTCGAGAAAATCCAGGAGGTTCTCCCCTCCAGGCGAGCTGAGGCCCATTTCCGCTGAGGCGTCTCGAGGCTGATCACACCTCACCTCTGGAACTTCGAAAGGCTCCTTCACACCCTTGGTGCAAATCAAGAAGTTCCCCGACATACCCGTCTCCACTCGAGAGGAATGTCGAGGGTCCCGCCCACATCCAGAGGAGCCCCGTTTCCGCCTCGTAGCTCGAGATGAGGGATCCTTTCCCTGCTTCGTCGGGAAAGAGTTCCCGGCGTTCCCGTCGCATCTCAAGAGGAGGCCCTCTCAACAGGAACGGCGAGAGGAACTCCAGGGTCGAGCCACCATTCCAAGAGTCCCCCAGATGTCTCAGTCCATTCCAGAGGAACCTCTTTTCCCTTCACTGGCTCGTCTTTCACGCCGAGGATCGACTCACACCAAGGTGGCACGTGGCACAGCCCTGTGGGAAAGCCTCGTGGGAAAGCCTCGAGGGACAGCCTCGAGGGAAAGCCACAGATCCCTTGATCCACGTGACAGGAAGCGTGACACTACTGCTGCAGCTCGGGAGGAAAGCGCACGTGCATGCCCCAACTCGAGACGAGGCCTGACTCCCCTGGGGAGACTCAGAAGCACCCCAAGATCCATGGCAACACTGGAGAGGAATCCTCAGGTTCCGGCCCCGACTCCACACAAGGAATGAGGCCCCGGCATGGACCGGAGAGGAATCCCGAGAGGTCCCCTAGCAACTCGCATGGGGACTGGCCTTTCCTGAGGCCACCAGAGTGGGTCCCTGAGGTCCCCGTCGTAACTCGAGAAGACCTGCCGCAACTCGAGAAAATCCAGGAGGATCTCCCCTCCAGGCGAGATGAGGCCCATTTCCGCTGAGGCATCTCGAGGCTGATCAAACCTCCCCTCTGGAACTTCGAAAGGCTCCTTCACACCCTTGGTGCAAATCAAGAAGTTCCCCGACCTAGCCGTCTCCACTCGAGAGGAATCACGAGGGTCCCGCCCACATCCAGAGGAGCCCCGTTTCCGCCTCGTAGCTCGAGATGAGGGATCCTTTTCCTGCTTCGTCGGGAAAGAGTTCCCGGCGTTCCCGTCGCATCTCAAGAGGAGGCCCTCTCAACAGGAACGGCGAGAGGAACTCCAGGGTCGTGCCACCATTCCAAGAGTCCCCCAGATGTCTCAGTCCATTCCAGAGGAACCTCTTTTCCCTTCACCGGCTCGTCTTTCACGCCGAGGATCGACTCACACCAAGGTGTCACGTGACACAGCCCTGTGGGAAAGCCTCGAGGGAAAGCCTCGAGGGACAGCCTCGAGGGAAAGCCACAGATCCCTTGATCCACGTGACAGGAAGCGTGACACTACTGCTGCAGCTCGGGAGGAAAGCGCACGTGCATGCCCCCACTCTAGACGAGGCCTGACTCCCCTGGGGAGACTCAGAAGCACCCCAAGATCCATGGCAACACTGGAGAGGAATCCTCAGGTTCCGGCCCCGACTCCACACAAGGACTGAGGCCCCGGCATGGACGGGAGAGGAATCCCGAGAGGTCCCCTAGCAACTCGCATGGGGACAGGCCTTTCCTGAGGCCACCAGAGCGGGTCCCTGAGGTCCCCGTCGTACCTCGAGAAGACCTGCCGCAACTCGAGAAAATCCAGGAGGTTCTCCCCTCCAGGCGAGATGAGGCCCATTTCCGCTGAGGTGTCTCGAGGCTGATCACACCTCCCCTCTGGAACTTCGAAAGGGTCCTTCACACCCTTGGTGCAAATCAAGAAGTTCCCCGACATACCCGTCTCCACTCGAGAGGAATCACGAGGGTCCCGCCCACATCCAGATGAGCCCCGTTTCCGCCTCGTAGCTCGAGATGAGGGATCCTTTCCCTGCTTCGTCGGGAAAGAGTTCCCGGCGTTCCCGTCGCATCTCAAGAGGAGGCCCTCTCAACAGGAACGGCGAGAGGAACTCCAGGGTCGTGCCACCATTCCAAGAGTCCCCCAGATGTCTCATTCCATTCCAGAGGAACCTCTTTTCCCTTCACCGGCTCGTATTTCACGCCGAGGATCGACTCACACCAAGGTGGCACGTGGCACAGCCCTGTGGGAAAGCCTCGTGGGAAAGCCTCGAGGGACAGCCTCGAGGGAAAGCCACAGATCCCTTGATCCACGTGACAGGAAGTGTGACACTACTGCTGCAGCTCGGGAGGAAAGCGCACGTGCATGCCCCCACTCGAGACGAGGCCTGACTCCCCTGGGGAGACTCAGAAGCACCCCAAGATCCATGGCAACACTGGAGAGGAATCCTCAGGTTCCGGCCCCGACTCCACACAAGGACTGAGGCCCCGGCATGGACGGGAGAGGAATCCCGAGAGGTCCCCTAGCAACTCGCATGGGGACAGGCCTTTCCTGAGGCCACCAGAGCGGGTCCCTGAGGTCCCCGTCGTACCTCGAGAAGACCTGCCGCAACTCGAGAAAATCCAGGAGGTTCTCCCCTCCAGGCGAGCTGAGGCCCATTTCCGCTGAGGCGTCTCGAGGCTGATCACACCTCACCTCTGGAACTTCGAAAGGCTCCTTCACACCCTTGGTGCAAATCAAGAAGTTCCCCGACATACCCGTCTCCACTCGAGAGGAATCACGAGGGTCCCGCCCACATCCAGAGGAGCCCCTTTTCTTCCTCGTAGCTCGAGATGAGGGATCCTTTCCCTGCTTCGTCGGGAAAGAGTTCCCGGCGTTCCCGTCGCATCTCAAGAGGAGGCCCTCTCAACAGGAACGGCGAGAGGAACTCGAGGGTCGTGCCACCATTCCAACAGTCCCCCAGATGTCTCAGTCCATTCCAGAGGAACTTCTTTTCCCTTCACCGGCTCGTCTTTCACGCCGAGGATCGACTCACACCAAGGGGCACGTGGCACAGCCCTGTGGGAAAGCCTCGTGGGAAAGCCTCGAGGGACAGCCTCGAGGGAAAGCCACAGATCCCTTGATCCACGTGACAGGAAGCGTGACACTACTGCTGCAGCTCGGGAGGAAAGCGCACGTGCATGCCCCCACTCGAGACGAGGCCTGACTCCCCTGGGGAGACTCAGAAGCACCCCAAGATCCATGGCAACACTGGAGAGGAATCCTCAGGTTCCGGCCCCGACTCCACACAAGGACTGAGGCCCCGGCATGGACGGGAGAGGAATCCCGAGAGGTCCCCTAGCAACTCGCATGGGGACTGGCCTTTCCTGAGGCCACCAGAGCGGGTCCCTGAGGTCCCCGTCGTACCTCGAGAAGACCTGCCGCAACTCGAGAAAATCCAGGAGGTTCTCCCCTCCAGGCGAGATGAGGCCCATTTCCGCTGAGGCGTCTCGAGGCTGATCACACCTCACCTCTGGAACTTCGAAAGGCTCCTTCACACCCTTGGTGCAAATCAAGAAGTTCCCCGACATACCCGTCTCCACTCGAGAGGAATCACGAGGGGTCCCGCCCACATCCAGAGGAGCCCCGTTTCCGCCTCGTAGCTCGAGATGAGGGATCCTTTCCCTGCTTCATCGGGAAAGAGTTCCCGGCGTTCCCGTCGCATCTCAAGAGGAGGCCCTCTCAACAGGAACGGCGAGAGGAACTCCGGGGTCGTGCCACCATTCCAACAGTCCCCCAGATGTCTCAGTCCATTCCAGAGGAACCTCTTTTCCCTTCACTGGCTCGTCTTTCACGCCGAGGATCGACTCACACCAAGGTGGCACGTGGCACAGCCCTGTGGGAAAGCCTCGTGGGAAAGCCTCGAGGGACAGCCTCGAGGGAAAGCCACAGATCCCTTGATCCACGTGACAGGAAGCGTGAAACTACTGCTGCAGCTCGGGAGGAAAGCGCACGTGCATGCCCCCACTCGAGACGAGGCCTGACTCCCCTGGGGAGACTCAGAAGCACCCCAAGATCCATGGCAACACTGGAGAGGAATCCTCAGGTTCCGGCCCCGACTCCACACAAGGAATGAGGCCCCGGCATGGACGGGAGAGGAATCCCGAGAGGTCCCCTAGCAACTCGCATGGGGACTGGCCTTTCCTGAGGCCACCAGAGCGGGTCCCTGAGGTACCCGTCGTAACTCGAGAAGACCTGCCGCAACTCGAGAAAATCCAGGAGGTTCTCCCCTCCAGGCGATATGAGGCCCATTTCTGCTGAGGCGTCTCGAGGCTGATCACACCTCCCCTCTGGAACTTCGATAGGGTCATTCACACCCTTGGTGCAAATCAAGAAGTTCCCCGACATACCCGTCTCCACTCGAGAGGAATCACGAGGGTCCCGCCCACATCCAGAGGAGCCCCGTTTCCGCCTCGTAGCTCGAGATGAGGGATCCTTTCCCTGCTTCGTCGGGAAAGAGTTCCCGGCGTTCCCGTCGCATCTCAAGAGGAGGCCCTCTCAACAGGAACGGCGAGAGGAACTCCAGGGTCGTGCCACCATTCCAAGAGTCCCCCAGATGTCTCAGTCCATTCCAGAGGAACCTCTTTTCCCTTCACCGGCTCGTCTTTTACGCCGAGGATCGACTCACACCAAGGTGGCACGTGGCACAGCCCTGTGGGAAAGCCTCGTGGGAAAGCCTCGAGGGACAGGCTCGAGGGAAAGCCACAGATCCCTTGATCCACGTGACAGGAAGCGTGACACTACTGCTGCAGCTCGGGAGGAAAGCGCACGTGCATGCCCCAACTCGAGACGAGGCCTGACTCCCCTGGGGAGACTCAGAAGCACCCCAAGATCCATGGCAACACTGGAGAGGAATCCTCAGGTTCCGGCCCCGACTCCACACAAGGAATGAGGCCCCGGCATGGACGGGAGAGGAATCCCGAGAGGTCCCCTAGCAACTCGCATGGGGACTGGCCTTTCCTGAGGCCACCAGAGCGGGTCCCTGAGGTCCCCGTCGTAACTCGAGAAGACCTGCCGCAACTCGAGAAAATCCAGGAGGTTCTCCCCTCCAGGCGAGATGAGGCCCATTTGCGCTGAGGCGTCTCGAGGCTGATCACACCTCCCCTCTGGAACTTCGAAAGGTTCCTTCACACCCTTGGTGCAAATCAAGAAGTTCCCCGACCGAGCCGTCTCCACTCGAGAGGAATCACGAGGGTCCCGCCCACATCCAGAGGAGCCCCGTTTCCGCCTCGTAGCTCGAGATGAGGGATCCTTTCCCTGCTTCGTCGGGAAAGAGTTCCCGGCGTTCCTGTCGCATCTCAAGAGGAGGCCCTCTCAACAGGAACGGCGAGAGGAACTCCAGGGTCGTGCCACCATTCCAAGAGTACCCCAGATGTCTCAGTCCATTCCAGAGGAACCTCTTTTCCCTTCACCGGCTCGTCTTTCACGCCGAGGATCGACTCACACCAAGGTGGCACGTGGCACAGCCCTGTGGGAAAGCCTCGTGGGAAAGCCTCGAGGGACAGCCTCGAGGGAAAGCCACAGATCCCTTGATCCACGTGACAGGAAGCGTGACACTACTGCTGCAGCTCGGGAGGAAAGCGCACGTGCATGCCCCCACTCGAGACGAGGCCTGACTCCCCTGGGGAGACTCAGAAGCACCCCAAGATCCATGGCAACACTGGAGAGGAATCCTCAGGTTCCGGCCCCGACTCCACACAAGGACTGAGGCCCCGGCATGGACGGGAGAGGAATCCCGAGAGGTCCCCTAGCAACTCGCATGGGGACTGGCCTTTCCTGAGGCCACCAGAGCGGGTCCCTGAGGTCCCCGTCGTAACTCGAGAAGACCTGCCGCAACTCGAGAAAATCCAGGAGGTTCTCCCCTCCAGGCGAGATGAGGACCATTTCCGCTGAGGCGTCTCGAGGATGATCACACCTCCCCTCTGGAACTTCGAAAGGCTCCTTCACACCCTTGGTGCAAATCACGAAGTTCCCCGACATACCCGTCTCCACTCGAGAGGAATCACGAGGGTCCCGCCCACATCCAGAGGAGCCCCGTTTCCGCCTCGTAGCTCGAGATGAGGGATCCTTTCCCTGCTTCGTCGGGAAAGAGTTCCCGGCGTTCCCGTCGCATCTCAAGAGGAGGCCCTCTCAACAGGAACGGCGAGAGGAACTCCAGGGTCGTGCCACCATTCCAAGAGTCCCCCAGATGTCTCAGTCCATTCCAGAGGAACCTCTTTTCCCTTCACTGGCTCGTCTTTCACGCCGAGGATCGACTCACACCAAGGTGGCACGTGGCACAGCCCTGTGGGAAAGCCTCGTGGGAAAGCCTCGAGGGACAGCCTCGAGGGAAAGCCACAGATCCCTTGATCCACGTGACAGGAAGCGTGAAACTACTGCTGCAGCTCGGGAGGAAAGCGCACGTGCATGCCCCCACTCGAGACGAGGCCTGACTCCCCTGGGGAGACTCAGAAGCACCCCAAGATCCATGGCAACACTGGAGAGGAATCCTCAGGTTCCGGCCCCGACTCCACACAAGGAATGAGGCCCCGGCATGGACGGGAGAGGAATCCCGAGAGGTCCCCTAGCAACTCGCATGGGGACTGGCCTTTCCTGAGGCCACCAGAGCGGGTCCCTGAGGTACCCGTCGTAACTCGAGAAGACCTGCCGCAACTCGAGAAAATCCAGGAGGTTCTCCCCTCCAGGCGATATGAGGCCCATTTCTGCTGAGGCGTCTCGAGGCTGATCACACCTCCCCTCTGGAACTTCGATAGGGTCATTCACACCCTTGGTGCAAATCAAGAAGTTCCCCGACATACCCGTCTCCACTCGAGAGGAATCACGAGGGTCCCGCCCACATCCAGAGGAGCCCCGTTTCCGCCTCGTAGCTCGAGATGAGGGATCCTTTCCCTGCTTCGTCGGGAAAGAGTTCCCGGCGTTCCCGTCGCATCTCAAGAGGAGGCCCTCTCAACAGGAACGGCGAGAGGAACTCCAGGGTCGTGCCACCATTCCAAGAGTCCCCCAGATGTCTCAGTCCATTCCAGAGGAACCTCTTTTCCCTTCACCGGCTCGTCTTTTACGCCGAGGATCGACTCACACCAAGGTGGCACGTGGCACAGCCCTGTGGGAAAGCCTCGTGGGAAAGCCTCGAGGGACAGGCTCGAGGGAAAGCCACAGATCCCTTGATCCACGTGACAGGAAGCGTGACACTACTGCTGCAGCTCGGGAGGAAAGCGCACGTGCATGCCCCAACTCGAGACGAGGCCTGACTCCCCTGGGGAGACTCAGAAGCACCCCAAGATCCATGGCAACACTGGAGAGGAATCCTCAGGTTCCGGCCCCGACTCCACACAAGGAATGAGGCCCCGGCATGGACGGGAGAGGAATCCCGAGAGGTCCCCTAGCAACTCGCATGGGGACTGGCCTTTCCTGAGGCCACCAGAGCGGGTCCCTGAGGTCCCCGTCGTAACTCGAGAAGACCTGCCGCAACTCGAGAAAATCCAGGAGGTTCTCCCCTCCAGGCGAGATGAGGCCCATTTGCGCTGAGGCGTCTCGAGGCTGATCACACCTCCCCTCTGGAACTTCGAAAGGTTCCTTCACACCCTTGGTGCAAATCAAGAAGTTCCCCGACCGAGCCGTCTCCACTCGAGAGGAATCACGAGGGTCCCGCCCACATCCAGAGGAGCCCCGTTTCCGCCTCGTAGCTCGAGATGAGGGATCCTTTCCCTGCTTCGTCGGGAAAGAGTTCCCGGCGTTCCTGTCGCATCTCAAGAGGAGGCCCTCTCAACAGGAACGGCGAGAGGAACTCCAGGGTCGTGCCACCATTCCAAGAGTACCCCAGATGTCTCAGTCCATTCCAGAGGAACCTCTTTTCCCTTCACCGGCTCGTCTTTCACGCCGAGGATCGACTCACACCAAGGTGGCACGTGGCACAGCCCTGTGGGAAAGCCTCGTGGGAAAGCCTCGAGGGACAGCCTCGAGGGAAAGCCACAGATCCCTTGATCCACGTGACAGGAAGCGTGACACTACTGCTGCAGCTCGGGAGGAAAGCGCACGTGCATGCCCCCACTCGAGACGAGGCCTGACTCCCCTGGGGAGACTCAGAAGCACCCCAAGATCCATGGCAACACTGGAGAGGAATCCTCAGGTTCCGGCCCCGACTCCACACAAGGACTGAGGCCCCGGCATGGACGGGAGAGGAATCCCGAGAGGTCCCCTAGCAACTCGCATGGGGACTGGCCTTTCCTGAGGCCACCAGAGCGGGTCCCTGAGGTCCCCGTCGTAACTCGAGAAGACCTGCCGCAACTCGAGAAAATCCAGGAGGTTCTCCCCTCCAGGCGAGATGAGGACCATTTCCGCTGAGGCGTCTCGAGGATGATCACACCTCCCCTCTGGAACTTCGAAAGGCTCCTTCACACCCTTGGTGCAAATCACGAAGTTCCCCGACATACCCGTCTCCACTCGAGAGGAATCACGAGGGTCCCGCCCACATCCAGAGGAGCCCCGTTTCCGCCTCGTAGCTCGAGATGAGGGATCCTTTCCCTGCTTCGTCGGGAAAGAGTTCCCGGCGTTCCCGTCGCATCTCAAGAGGAGGCCCTCTCAACAGGAACGGCGAGAGGAACTCCAGGGTCGTGCCACCATTCCAAGAGTCCCCCAGATGTCTCAGTCCATTCCAGAGGAACCTCTTTTCCCTTCACTGGCTCGTCTTTCACGCCGAGGATCGACTCACACCAAGGTGGCACGTGGCACAGCCCTGTGGGAAAGCCTCGTGGGAAAGCCTCGAGGGACAGCCTCGAGGGAAAGCCACAGATCCCTTGATCCACGTGACAGGAAGCGTGACACTACTGCTGCAGCTCGGGAGGAAAGCGCACGTGCATGCCCCCACTCGAGACGAGGCCTGACTCCCCTGGGGAGACTCAGAAGCACCCCAAGATCCATGGCAACACTGGAGAGGAATCCTAAGGTTCCGGCCCCGACTTCACACAAGGACTGAGGCCCCGGCATGGACGGGAGAGGAATCCCGAGAGGTCCCCTAGCAACTCGCATGGGGACTGGCCTTTCCTGAGGCCACCAGAGCGGGTCCCTGAGGTCCCCATCGTAACTCGAGAAGACCTGCCACAAGTCAAGAAAATCCAGGAGGTTCTCCCCTCCAGGCGAGATGAGGCCCATTTCCCCTGAGGCGTCTCGAGGGTGATCAAACCTCCCCTATGGAATTTCGAAAGGGTCCTTCACACCCTTGGTGCAAATCAAGAAGTTCCCCGACATACCCGTCTCCACTCGAGAGGAATCACGAGGGTCCCGCCCACATCCAGAGGAGCCCCGTTTCCGCCTCGTAGCTCGAGATGAGGGATCCTTTCCCTGCTTCGTCGGGAAAGAGTTCCCGGCGTTCCCGTCGCATCTCAAGAGGAGGCCCTCTAAACAGGAACGGCGAGAGGAACTCCAGGGTCGTGCCACCATTCCAAGAGTCCCCCAGATGTCTCAGTCCATTCCAGAGGAACCTCTTTTCCCTTCACCGGCTCGTCTTTCACGCCGAGGATCGACTCACACCAAGGTGGCACGTGGCACAGCCCTGTGGGAAAGCCTCGTGGGAAAGCCTCGAGGGACAGCCTCGAGGGAAAGCCACAGATCCCTTGATCCACGTGACAGGAAGCGTGACACTACTGCTGCAGCTCGGGAGGAAAGCGCACGTGCATGCCCCCACTCGAGACGAGGCCTGACTCCCCTGGGGAGACTCAGAAGCACCCCAAGATCCATGGCAACACTGGAGAGGAATCCTCAGGTTCCGGCCCCGACTCCACACAAGGACTGAGGCCCTGGTATGGACGGAAGAGGAATCCCGAGAGGTCCCCTAGCAACTCGCATGGGGATTGGCCTTTCCTGAGGCCACCAGAGCGGGTCCCTGAGGTCCCCGTCGTAACTCGAGAAGACCTGCCGCAACTCGAGAAAATCCAGGAGGTTCTCCCCTCCAGGCGAGATGAGGCCCATTTCCGCTGAGGCGTCTCGAGGCTGATCACACCTCACCTCTGGAACTTCGAAAGGGTCCTTCACACCCTTGGTGCAAATCAAGAAGTTCCCCGACATACCCGTCTCCACTCGAGAGGAATCACGAGGGTCCCGCCCACATCCAGAGGAGCCCCGTTTCCGCCTCGTAGCTCGAGATGAGGGATCCTTTCCCTGCTTCGTCGGGAAAGAGTTCCCGGCGTTCCCGTCGCATCTCAAGAGGAGGCCCTCTCAACAGGAACGGCGAGAGGAACTCCAGGGTCGTGCCACCATTCCAAGAGTCCCCCAGATGTCTCAGTCCATTCCAGAGGAACCTCTTTTCCCTTCACCGGCTCGTCTTTCACGCCGAGGATCGACTCACACCAAGGTGGCACGTGGCACAGCCCTGTGGGAAAGCCTCGTGGGAAAGCCTCGAGGGACAGCCTCGAGGGAAAGCCACAGATCCCTTGATCCACGTGACAGGAAGCGTGACACTACTGCTGCAGCTCGGGAGGAAAGCGCACGTGCATGCCCCCACTCGAGACGAGGCCTGACTCCCCTGGGGAGACTCAGAAGCACCCCAAGATCCATGGCAACACTGGAGAGGAATCCTCAGGTTCCGGCCCCGACTCCACACAAGGACTGAGGCCCTGGTATGGACGGAAGAGGAATCCCGAGAGGTCCCCTAGCAACTCGCATGGGGATTGGCCTTTCCTGAGGCCACCAGAGCGGGTCCCTGAGGTCCCCGTCGTAACTCGAGAAGACCTGCCGCAACTCGAGAAAATCCAGGAGGTTCTCCCCTCCAGGCGAGATGAGGCCCATTTCCGCTGAGGCGTCTCGAGGCTGATCACACCTCACCTCTGGAACTTCGAAAGGCTCCTTCACACCCTTGGTGCAAATCAAGAAGTTCCCCGACATACCCGTCTCCACTCGAGAGGAATCACGAGGGTCCCGCCCACATCCAGAGGGGCCCCGTTTCCGCCTCGTAGCTCGAGATGAGGGATCCTTTCCCTGCTTCGTCGGGAAAGAGTTCCCGGCGTTCCCGTCGCATCTCAAGAGGAGGCCCTCTCAACAGGAACGGCGAGAGGAACTCCAGGGTCGTGCCACCATTCCAAGAGTCCCCCAGATGTCTCAGTCCATTCCAGAGGAACCTCTTTTCCCTTCACCGGCTCGTCTTTCACGCCGAGGATCGACTCACACCAAGGTGGCACGTGGCACAGCCCTGTGGGAAAGCCTCGTGGGAAAGCCTCGAGGGACAGCCTCGAGGGAAAGCCACAGATCCCTTGATCCACGTGACAGGAAGCGTGACACTACTGCTGCAGCTCGGGAGGAAAGCGCACGTGCATGCCCCCACTCGAGACGAGGCCTGACTCCCCTGGGGAGACTCAGAAGCACCCCAAGATCCATGGCAACACTGGAGAGGAATCCTCAGGTTCCGGCCCCGACTCCACACAAGGACTGAGGCCCCGGCATGGACGGGAGAGGAATCCCGAGAGGTCCCCTAGCAACTCGCATGGGGACTGGCCTTTCCTGAGGCCACCAGAGCGGGTCCCTGAGGTCCCCGTCGTAACTCGAGAAGACCTGCCGCAACTCGAGAAAATCCAGGAGGTTCTCCCCTCCAGGCGAGATGAGGACCATTTCCGCTGAGGTGTCTCGAGGATGATCACACCTCCCCTCTGGAACTTCGAAAGGCTCCTTCACACCCTTGGTGCAAATCACGAAGTTCCCCGACATACCCGTCTCCACTCGAGAGGAATCACGAGGGTCCCGCCCACATCCAGAGGAGCCCCGTTTCCGCCTCGTAGCTCGAGATGAGGGATCCTTTCCCTGCTTCGTCGGGAAAGATTTCCCGGCGTTCCCGTCGCATCTCAAGAGGAGGCCCTCTCAACAGGAACGGCGAGAGGAACTCCAGGGTCGTGCCACCATTCCAAGAGTCCCCCAGATGTCTCAGTCCATTCCAGAGGAACCTCTTTTCCCTTCACTGGCTCGTCTTTCACGCCGAGGATCGACTCACACCAAGGTGGCACGTGGCACAGCCCTGTGGGAAAGCCTCGTGGGAAAGCCTCGAGGGACAGCCTCGAGGGAAAGCCACAGATCCCTTGATCCACGTGACAGGAAGCGTGACACTACTGCTGCAGCTCGGGAGGAAAGCGCACGTGCATGCCCCCACTCGAGACGAGGCCTGACTCCCCTGGGGAGACTCAGAAGCACCCCAAGATCCATGGCAACACTGGAGAGGAATCCTAAGGTTCCGGCCCCGACTTCACACAAGGACTGAGGCCCCGGCATGGACGGGAGAGGAATCCCGAGAGGTCCCCTAGCAACTCGCATGGGGACTGGCCTTTCCTGAGGCCACCAGAGCGGGTCCCTCAGGTCCCCATCGTAACTCGAGAAGACCTGCCACAAGTCAAGAAAATCCAGGAGGTTCTCCCCTCCAGGCGAGATGAGGCCCATTTCCCCTGAGGCGTCTCGAGGGTGATCAAACCTCCCCTATGGAATTTCGAAAGGGTCCTTCACACCCTTGGTGCAAATCAAGAAGTTCCCCGACATACCCGTCTCCACTCGAGAGGAATCACGAGGGTCCCGCCCACATCCAGAGGAGCCCCGTTTCCGCCTCGTAGCTCGAGATGAGGGATCCTTTCCCTGCTTCGTCGGGAAAGAGTTCCCAGCGTTCCCGTCGCATCTCAAGAGGAGGCCCTCTAAACAGTAACGGCGAGAGGAACTCCAGGGTCGTGCCACCATTCCAAGAGTCCCCCAGATGTCTCAGTCCATTCCAGAGGAACCTCTTTTCCCTTCACCGGCTCGTCTTTCACGCCGAGGATCGACTCACACCAAGGTGGCACGTGGCACAGCCCTGTGGGAAAGCCTCGTGGGAAAGCCTCGAGGGACAGCCTCGAGGGAAAGCCACAGATCCCTTGATCCACGTGACAGGAAGCGTGACACTACTGCTGCAGCTCGGGAGGAAAGCGCACGTGCATGCCCCCACTCGAGACGAGGCCTGACTCCCCTGGGGAGACTCAGAAGCACCCCAAGATCCATGGCAACACTGGAGAGGAATCCTCAGGTTCCGGCCCCGACTCCACACAAGGACTGAGGCCCTGGTATGGACGGAAGAGGAATCCCGAGAGGTCCCCTAGCAACTCGCATGGGGATTGGCCTTTCCTGAGGCCACCAGAGCGGGTCCCTGAGGTCCCCGTCGTAACTCGAGAAGACCTGCCGCAACTCGAGAAAATCCAGGAGGTTCTCCCCTCCAGGCGAGATGAGGCCCATTTCCGCTGAGGCGTCTCGAGGCTGATCACACCTCACCTCTGGAACTTCGAAAGGCTCCTTCACACCCTTGGTGCAAATCAAGAAGTTCCCCGACATACCCGTCTCCACTCGAGAGGAATCACGAGGGTCCCGCCCACATCCAGAGGAGCCCCGTTTCCGCCTCGTAGCTCGAGATGAGGGATCCTTTCCCTGCTTCGTCGGGAAAGAGTTCCCGGCGTTCCCGTCGCATCTCAAGAGGAGGCCCTCTCAACAGGAACGGCGAGAGGAACTCCAGGGTCGTGCCACCATTCCAAGAGTCCCCCAGATGTCTCAGTCCATTCCAGAGGAACCTCTTTTCCCTTCACTGGCTCGTCTTTCACGCCGAGGATCGACTCACACCAAGGTGGCACGTGGCACAGCCCTGTGGGAAAGCCTCGTGGGAAAGCCTCGAGGGACAGGCTCGAGGGAAAGCCACAGATCCCTTGATCCACGTGACAGGAAGCGTGACACTACTGCTGCAGCTCGGGAGGAAAGCGCACGTGCATGCCCCAACTCGAGACGAGACCTGACTCCCCTGGGGAGACTCAGAAGCACCCCAAGATCCATGGCAACACTGGAGAGGAATCCTCAGGTTCCGGCTCCGACTCCACACAAGGACTGAGGCCCCGGCATGGACGGGAGAGGAATCCCGAGAGGTCCCCTAGCAACTCGCATGGGGACTGGCCTTTCCTGAGGCCACCAGAGCGGGTCCCTGAGGTCCCCGTCGTAACTCGAGAAGACCTGCCGCAACTCGAGAAAATCCAGGAGGTTCTCCCCTCCAGGCGAGATGAGGCCCATTTGCGCTGAGGCGTCTCGAGGCTGATCACACCTCCCCTCTGGAACTTCGAAAGGTTCCTTCACACCCTTGGTGCAAATCAAGAAGTTCCCCGACCTAGCCGTCTCCACTCGAGAGGAATCACGAGGGTCCCGCCCACATCCAGAGGAGCCCCGTTTCCGCCTCGTAGCTCGAGATGAGGGATCCTTTCCCTGCTTCGTCGGGAAAGAGTTCCCGGCGTTCCTGTCGCATCTCAAGAGGAGGCCCTCTCAACAGGAACGGCGAGAGGAACTCCAGGGTCGTGCCACCATTCCAAGAGTACCCCAGATGTCTCAGTCCATTCCAGAGGAACCTCTTTTCCCTTCACCGGCTCGTCTTTCACGCCGAGGATCGACTCACACCAAGGTGGCACGTGGCACAGCCCTGTGGGAAAGACTCGTGGGAAAGCCTCGAGGGACAGCCTCGAGGGAAAGCCACAGATCCCTTGATCCACGTGACAGGAAGCGTGACACTACTGCTGCAGCTCGGGAGGAAAGCGCACGTGCATGCCCCCACTCGAGACGAGGCCTGACTCCCCTGGGGAGACTCAGAAGCACCCCAAGATCCATGGCAACACTGGAGAGGAATCCTCAGGTTCCGGCCCCGACTCCACACAAGGACTGAGGCCCCGGCATGGACGGGAGAGGAATCCCGAGAGGTCCCCTAGCAACTCGCATGGGGACTGGCCTTTCCTGAGGCCACCAGAGCGGGTCCCTGAGGTCCCCGTCGTAACTCGAGAAGACCTGCCGCAACTCGAGAAAATCCAGGAGGTTCTCCCCTCCAGGCGAGATGAGGACCATTTCCGCTGAGGCGTCTCGAGGATGATCACACCTCCCCTCTGGAACTTCGAAAGGCTCCTTCACACCCTTGGTGCAAATCACGAAGTTCCCCGACATACCCGTCTCCACTCGAGAGGAATCACGAGGGTCCCGCCCACATCCAGAGGAGCCCCGTTTCCGCCTCGTAGCTCGAGATGAGGGATCCTTTCCCTGCTTCGTCGGGAAAGAGTTCCCGGCGTTCCCGTCGCATCTCAAGAGGAGGCCCTCTCAACAGGAACGGCGAGAGGAACTCCAGGGTCGTGCCACCATTCCAAGAGTCCCCCAGATGTCTCAGTCCATTCCAGAGGAACCTCTTTTCCCTTCACTGGCTCGTCTTTCACGCCGAGGATCGACTCACACCAAGGTGGCACGTGGCACAGCCCTGTGGGAAAGCCTCGTGGGAAAGCCTCGAGGGACAGCCTCGAGGGAAAGCCACAGATCCCTTGATCCACGTGACAGGAAGCGTGACACTACTGCTGCAGCTCGGGAGGAAAGCGCACGTGCATGCCCCCACTCGAGACGAGGCCTGACTCCCCTGGGGAGACTCAGAAGCACCCCAAGATCCATGGCAACACTGGAGAGGAATCCTAAGGTTCCGGCCCCGACTTCACACAAGGACTGAGGCCCCGGCATGGACGGGAGAGGAATCCCGAGAGGTCCCCTAGCAACTCGCATGGGGACTGGCCTTTCCTGAGGCCACCAGAGCGGGTCCCTGAGGACCCAGTCGTAACTCGAGAAGACCTGCCGCAACTCGGGAAAATCCAGGAGGTTCTCCCCTCCAGGCGAGATGAGGCCCATTTGCGCTGAGGCGTCTCGAGGCTGATCACACCTCCCCTCTGGAACTTCGAAAGGTTCCTTCACACCCTTGGTGCAAATCAAGAAGTTCCCCGACCTAGCCGTCTCCACTCGAGAGGAATCACGAGGGTCCCGCCCACATCCAGAGGAGCCCCGTTTCCGCCTCGTAGTTCGAGATGAGGGATCCTTTCCCTGCTTCGTCGGGAAAGAGTTCCCGGCGTTCCTGTCGCATCTCAAGAGGAGGCCCTCTCAACAGGAACGGCGAGAGGAACTCCAGGGTCGTGCCACCATTCCAAGAGTACCCCAGATGTCTCAGTCCATTCCAGAGGAACCTCTTTTCCCTTCACCGGCTCGTCTTTCACGCCGAGGATCGACTCACACCAAGGTGGCACGTGGCACAGCCCTGTGGGAAAGCCTCGTGGGAAAGCCTCGAGGGACAGCCTCGAGGGAAAGCCACAGATCCCTTGATCCACGTGACAGGAAGCGTGACACTACTGCTGCAGCTCGGGAGGAAAGCGCACGTGCATGCCCCCACTCGAGACGAGGCCTGACTCCCCTGGGGAGACTCAGAAGCACCCCAAGATCCATGGCAACACTGGAGAGGAATCCTCAGGTTCCGGCCCCGACTCCACACAAGGACTGAGGCCCCGGCATGGACGGGAGAGGAATCCCGAGAGGTCCCCTAGCAACTCGCATGGGGACTGGCCTTTCCTGAGGCCACCAGAGCGGGTCCCTGAGGTCCCCGTCGTAACTCGAGAAGACCTGCCGCAACTCGAGAAAATCCAGGAGGTTCTCCCCTCCAGGCGAGATGAGGACCATTTCCGCTGAGGCGTCTCGAGGATGATCACACCTCCCCTCTGGAACTTCGAAAGGCTCCTTCACACCCTTGGTGCAAATCACGAAGTTCCCCGACATACCCGTCTCCACTCGAGAGGAATCACGAGGGTCCCGCCCACATCCAGAGGAGCCCCGTTTCCGCCTCGTAGCTCGAGATGAGGGATCCTTTCCCTGCTTCGTCGGGAAAGAGTTCCCGGCGTTCCCGTCGCATCTCAAGAGGAGGCCCTCTCAACAGGAACGGCGAGAGGAACTCCAGGGTCGTGCCACCATTCCAAGAGTCCCACAGATGTCTCAGTCCATTCCAGAGGAACCTCTTTTCCCTTCACTGGCTCGTCTTTCACGCCGAGGATCGACTCACACCAAGGTGGCACGTGGCACAGCCCTGTGGGAAAGCCTCGTGGGAAAGCCTCGAGGGACAGCCTCGAGGGAAAGCCACAGATCCCTTGATCCACGTGACAGGAAGCGTGACACTACTGCTGCAGCTCGGGAGGAAAGCGCACGTGCATGCCCCCACTCGAGACGAGGCCTGACTCCCCTGGGGAGACTCAGAAGCACCCCAAGATCCATGGCAACACTGGAGAGGAATCCTAAGGTTCCGGCCCCGACTTCACACAAGGACTGAGGCCCCGGCATGGACGGGAGAGGAATCCCGAGAGGTCCCCTAGCAACTCGCATGGGGATTGGCCTTTCCTGAGGCCACCAGAGCGGGTCCCTGAGGTCCCCGTCGTAACTCGAGAAGACCTGCCGCAACTCGAGAAAATCCAGGAGGTTCTCCCCTCCAGGCGAGATGAGGCCCATTTCCGCTGAGGCGTCTCGAGGCTGATCACACCTCCCCTCTGGAACTTCGAAAGGCTCCTTCACACCCTTGGTGCAAATCAAGAAGTTCCCCGACATAGCCATCTCCACTCGAGAGGAATCACGAGGGTCCCGCCCACATCCAGAGGAGCCCCCTTTCCGCCTCGTAGCTCGAGATGAGGGATCCTTTCCCTGCTTCGTCGGGAAAGAGTTCCCGGCGTTCCTGTCGCATCTCAAGAGGAGGCCCTCTCAACAGGAACGGCGAGAGGAACTCCAGGGTCGTGCCACCATTCCAAGAGTACCCCAGATGTCTCAGTCCATTCCAGAGGAACCTCTTTTCCCTTCACCGGCTCGTCTTTCACGCCGAGGATCGACTCACACCAAGGTGGCACGTGGCACAGCCCTGTGGGAAAGCGTCGTGGGAAAGCCTCGAGGGACAGCCTCGAGGGAAAGCCACAGATCCCTTGATCCACGTGACAGGAAGCGTGACACTACTGTTGCAGCTCGGGAGGAAAGCGCACGTGCATGCCCCCACTCGAGACGAGGCCTGACTCCCCTGGGGAGACTCAGAAGCACCCCAAGATCCATGGCAACACTGGAGAGGAATCCTCAGGTTCCGGCCCCGACTCCACACAAGGACTGAGGCCCCGGCATGGACGGGAGAGGAATCCCGAGAGGTCCCCTAGCAACTCGCATGGGGACTGGCCTTTCCTGAGGCCACCAGAGCGGGTCCCTGAGGTCCCCGTCGTAACTCGAGAAGACCTGCCGCAACTCGAGAAAATCCAGGAGGTTCTCCCCTCCAGGCGAGATGAGGACCATTTCCGCTGAGGCGTCTCGAGGATGATCACACCTCCCCTCTGGAACTTCGAAAGGCTCCTTCACACCCTTGGTGCAAATCACGAAGTTCCCCGACATACCCGTCTCCACTCGAGAGGAATCACGAGGGTCCCGCCCACATCCAGAGGAGCCCCGTTTCCGCCTCGTAGCTCGAGATGAGGGATCCTTTCCCTGCTTCGTCGGGAAAGAGTTCCCGGCGTTCCCGTCGCATCTCAAGAGGAGGCCCTCTCAACAGGAACGGCGAGAGGAACTCCAGGGTCGTGCCACCATTCCAAGAGTCCCCCAGATGTCTCAGTCCATTCCAGAGGAACCTCTTTTCCCTTCACTGGCTCGTCTTTCACGCCGAGGATCGACTCACACCAAGGTGGCACGTGGCACAGCCCTGTGGGAAAGCCTCGTGGGAAAGCCTCGAGGGACAGCCTCGAGGGAAAGCCACAGATCCCTTGATCCACGTGACAGGAAGCGTGACACTACTGCTGCAGCTCGGGAGGAAAGCGCACGTGCATGCCCCCACTCGAGACGAGGCCTGACTCCCCTGGGGAGACTCAGAAGCACCCCAAGATCCATGGCAACACTGGAGAGCAATCCTAAGGTTCCGGCCCCGACTTCACACAAGGACTGAGGTCCCGGCATGGACGGGAGAGGAATCCCGAGAGGTCCCCTAGCAACTCGCATGGGGACTGGCCTTTCCTGAGGCCACCAGAGCGGGTCCCTGAGGTCCCCATCGTAACTCGAGAAGACCTGCCAAAGTCAAGAAAATCCAGGAGGTTCTCCCCTCCAGGCGAGATGAGGCCCATTTCCCCTGAGGCGTCTCGAGGGTGATCAAACCTCCCCTATGGAATTTCGAAAGGGTCATTCACACCCTTGGTGCAAATCAAGAAGTTCCCCGACATACCCGTCTCCACTCGAGAGGAATCACGAGGGTCCCGCCCACATCCAGAGGAGCCCCGTTTCCGCCTCGTAGCTCGAGATGAGGGATCCTTTCCCTGCTTCGTCGGGAAAGAGTTCCCGGTGTTCCCGTCGCATCTCAAGAGGAGGCCCTCTAAACAGTAACGGCGAGAGGAACTCCAGGGTCGTGCCACCATTCCAAGAGTCCCCCAGATGTCTCAGTCCATTCCAGAGGAACCTCTTTTCCCTTCACCGGCTCGTCTTTCACGCCGAGGATCGACTCACACCAAGGTGGCACGTGGCACAGCCCTGTGGGAAAGCCTCGTGGGAAAGCCTCGAGGGACAGCCTCGAGGGAAAGCCACAGATCCCTTGATCCACGTGACAGGAAGCGTGACACTACTGCTGCAGCTCGGGAGGAAAGCGCACGTGCATGCCCCCACTCGAGACGAGGCCTGACTCCCCTGGGGAGACTCAGAAGCACCCCAAGATCCATGGCAACACTGGAGAGGAATCCTCAGGTTCCGGCCCCGACTCCACACAAGGACTGAGGCCCTGGTATGGACGGAAGAGGAATCCCGAGAGGTCCCCTAGCAACTCGCATGGGGATTGGCCTTTCCTGAGGCCACCAGAGCGGGTCCCTGAGGTCCCCGTCGTAACTCGAGAAGACCTGCCGCAACTCGAGAAAATCCAGGAGGTTCTCCCCTCCAGGCGAGATGAGGCCCATTTCCGCTGAGGCGTCTCGAGGCTGATCACACCTCACCTCTGGAACTTCGAAAGGCTCCTTCACACCCTTGGTGCAAATCAAGAAGTTCCCCGACATACCCGTCTCCACTCGAGAGGAATCACGAGGGTCCCGCCCACATCCAGAGGAGCCCCGTTTCCGCCTCGTAGCTCGAGATGAGGGATCCTTTCCCTGCTTCGTCGGGAAAGAGTTCCCGGCGTTCCCGTCGCATCTCAAGAGGAGGCCCTCTCAACAGGAACGGCGAGAGGAACTCCAGGGTCGTGCCACCATTCCAAGAGTCCCCCAGATGTCTCAGTCCATTCCAGAGGAACCTCTTTTCCCTTCACCGGCTCGTCTTTCACGCCGAGGATCGACTCACACCAAGGTGGCACGTGGCACAGCCCTGTGGGAAAGCCTCGTGGGAAAGCCTCGAGGGACAGCCTCGAGGGAAAGCCACAGATCCCTTGATCCACGTGACAGGAAGCGTGACACTACTGCTGCAGCTCGGGAGGAAAGCGCACGTGCATGCCCCCACTCGAGACGAGGCCTGACTCCACTGGGGAGACTCAGAAGCACCCCAAGATCCATGGCAACACTGGAGAGGAATCCTCAGGTTCCGGCCCCGACTCCACACAAGGACTGAGGCCCCGGCATGGACGGGAGAGGAATCCCGAGAGGTCCCCTAGCAACTCGCATGGGGACTGGCCTTTCCTGAGGCCACCAGAGCGGGTCCCTGAGGTCCCCGTCGTAACTCGAGAAGACCTGCCGCAACTCGAGAAAATCCAGGACGTTCTCCCCTCCAGGCGAGCTGAGGCCCATTTCCGCTGAGGCGTCTCGAGGCTGATCACACCTCCCCTCTGGAACTTCGAAAGGCTCCTTCACACCCTTGGTGCAAATCAAGAAGTTCCCCGACATACCCGTCTCCACTCGAGAGGAATCACGAGGGTCCCGCCCACATCCAGAGGAGCCCCGTTTCCGCCTCGTAGCTCGAGATGAGGGATCCTTTCCCTGCTTCGTCGGGAAAGAGTTCCCGGCGTTCCCGTCACATCTCAAGAGGAGGCCCTCTCAACAGGAACGGCGAGAGGAACTCCAGGGTTGTGCCACCTTTCCAAGAGTCCCCCAGATGTCTCAGTCCATTCCAGAGGAAACTCTTTTCCCTTCACCGGCTCGTCTTTCACGCCGAGGATCGACTCACACCAAGGTGGCACGTGGCACAGCCCTGTGGAAAGCCTCGTGGGCAAGCCTCGAGGGACAGCCTCGAGGGAAAGCCACAGATCCCTTGATCCACGTGACAGGAAGCGTGACACTACTGCTGCAGCTCGGGAGGAAAGCGCACGTGCATGCCCCCACTCGAGACGAGGCCTGACTCCACTGGGGAGACTCAGAAGCACCCCAAGATCCATGGCAACACTGGAGAGGAATCCTCAGGTTCCGGCCCTGACTCCACACAAGGACTGAGGCCCCGGCATGGACGGGAGAGGAATCCCGAGAGGTCCCCTAGCAACTCGCATGGGGACTGGCCTTTCCTGAGGCCACCAGAGCGGGTCCCTGAGGTCCCCGTCGTAACTCGAGAAGACCTGCCGCAACTCGAGAAAATGCAGGAGGTTCTCCCCTCCAGGCGAGATGAGGCCCATTTCCGCTGAGGCGTCTCGAGGCTGATCACTTCTCATCTCTGGAACTTCGAAAGGGTCCTTCACACCCTTGGTGCAAATCAAGAAGTTCCCCGACCTAGCCGTCTCCACTCGAGAGGAATCACGAGGGTCCCGCCCACATCCAGAGGAGCCACGTTCCGCCTCGTAGCTCGAGATGAGGGATCCTTTCCCTGCTTCGTCGGGAAAGAGTTCCCGGCGTTCCCGTCGCATCTCAAGAGGAGGCCCTCTCAACAGGAACGGCGAGAGGAACTCCAGGGTCGTGCCACCATTCCAAGAGTCCCCCAGATGTCTCAGTCCATTCCAGAGGAACCTCTTTTCCCTTCACCGGCTCGTCTTTCACGCCGAGGATCGACTCACACCAAGGTGGCATGTGGCACAGCCCTGTGGGAAAGCCTCGTGGGAAAGCCTCGAGGGACAGCCTCGAGGGAAAGCCACAGATCCCTTGATCCACGTGACAGGAAGCGTGACACTACTGCTGCAGCTCGGGAGGAAAGCGCACGTGCATGCCCCCACACGAGACGAGGCCTGACTCCCCTGGGGAGACTCAGAAGCACCCCAAGATCCATGGCAACACTGGAGAGGAATCCTCAGGTTCCGGCCCCGACTCCACACAAGGACTGAGGCCCCGGCATGGACGGGAGAGGAATCCCGAGAGGTCCCCTAGCAACTCGCATGGGGACTGGCCTTACCTGAGGCCACCAGAGCGGGTCCCTGAGGTCCCCGTCGTAACTCGAGAAGACCTGCCGCAACTCGAGAAATTCCAGGAGGTTCTCCCCTCCAGGCGAGATGAGGCCCATTTCCGCTGAGGCGTCTCGAGGCTGATCACGCCTCACCTCTGGAACTTCGAAAGGCTCCTTCACACCCTTGGTGCAAATCAAGAAGTTCCCCGACATACCCATCTCCACTCGAGAGGAATCACGAGGGTCCCGCCCACATCCAGAGGAGCCCCGTTTCCGCCTCTTAGCTCGAGATGAGGGATCCTTTCCCTGCTTCGTCGGGAAAGAGTTCCCGGCGTTCCCGTCGCATCTCAAGAGGAGGCCCTCTAAACAGGAACGGCGAGAGGAACTCCAGGGTCGTGCCACCATTCCAAGAGTCCCCCAGATGTCTCAGTCCATTCCACAGGAACCTCTTTTCCCTTCACCGGCTCGTCTTTCACGCCGAGGATCGACTCACACCAAGGTGGCACGTGGCACAGCCCTGTGGGAAAGCCTCGTGGGAAAGCCTCGAGGGACAGCCTCGAGGGAAAGCCACAGATCCCTTGATCCACGTGACAGGAAGCGTGACACTACTGCTGCAGCTCGGGAGGAAAGCGCACGTGCATGCCCCCACTCGAGACGAGGCCTGACTCCCCTGGGGAGACTCAGAAGCACCCCAAGATCCATGACAACACTGGAGAGGAATCCTCAGGTTCCGGCCCCGACTCCACACAAGGACTGAGGCCCCGGCATGGACGGGAGAGGAATCCCGAGAGGTCTCCTAGCAACTCGCATGGGACCTGGCCTTTCCTGAGGCCACCAGAGCGGGTCCCTGAGGTCCCCGTTGTAGCTCGAGAAGACCTGCCGCAACTGGAGAAAATCCAGGAGGTTGTCCCCTCCAGGCGAGATGAGGCCCATTTCCGCTGAGGCGTCTCGAGGCTAATCACACCTCACCTCTGGAACTTTGAAAGGCTCCTTCACACCCTTGGTGCAAATCAAGAAGTTCCCCGACCTAGTCGTCTCCACTCGAGAGGAATCACGAGGGTCCCGCCCACATCCAGAGGAGCCCCGTTTCCGCCTCGTAGCTCGAGATGAGGGATCCTTTCCCTGCTTCGTCGGGAAAGAGTTCCCGGCGTTCCCGTCACATATCAAGAGGAGGCCCTCTCAACAGGAACGGCGAGAGGAACTCCAGGGTCGTGCCACCTTTCCAAGAGTCCCCCAGATGTCTCAGTCCATTCCAGAGGAACCTCTTTTCCCTTCACCGGCTCGTCTTTCACGCCGAGGATCGACTCACACCAAGGTGGCACGTGGCACAGCCCTGTGGGAAAGCCTCGTGGGCAAGCCTCGAGGGACAGCCTCGAGGGAAAGCCACAGATCACTTGATCCACGTGACAGGAAGCGTGACACTACTGCTGCAGCTCGGGAGGAAAGCGCACGTGCATGCCCCCACTCGAGACGAGGCCTGACTCCACTGGGGAGACTCAGAAGCACCCCAAGATCCATGGCAACACTGGAGAGGAATCCTCAGGTTCCGGCCCCGACTCCACACAAGGACTGAGGCCCCGGCATGGACGGAAGAGGAATCCCGAGAGGTCCCCTAGCAACTCGCATGGGGACTGGCCTTTCCTGAGGCCACCAGAGCGGGTCCCTGAGGTCCCCGTCGTAACTCGAGAAGACCTGCCGCAACTCGAGAAAATCCAGGAGGTTCTCCCCTCCAGGCGAGATGAGGCCCATTTCCGCTGAGGCGTCTCGAGGCTAATCACACCTCACCTCTGGAACTTCGAAAGGGTCCTTCACACCCTTGGTGCAAATCAAGAAGTTCCCCGACATAGCCGTCTCCACTCGAGAGGAATCACGAGGGTCCCGCCCACATCCAGAGGAGCCACGTTTCCGCCTCGTAGCTCGAGATGAGGGATCCTTTCCCTGCTTCGTCGGGAAAGAGTTCCCGGCGTTCCCGTCACATCTCAAGAGGAGGCCCTCTCAACAGGAACGGCGAGAGGAACTCCAGGGTTGTGCCACCTTTCCAAGAGTCCGCCAGATGTCTCAGTCCATTCCAGAGGAACCTCTTTTCCCTTCACCGGCTCGTCTTTCACGCCGAGGATCGACTCACACCAAGGTGGCACGTGGCACAGCCCTGTGGGAAAGCCTCGTGGGAAAGCCTCGAGGGACAGCCTCGAGGGAAAGCCACAGATCCCTTGATCCACGTGACAGGAAGCGTGACACTACTGCTGCAGCTCGGGAGGAAAGCGCACGTGCATGCCCCCACTCGAGACGAGGCCTGACTCCACTGGGGAGACTCAGAAGCACCCCAAGATCCATGGCAACACTGGAGAGGAATCCTCAGGTTCCGGCCCCGACTCCACACAAGGACTGAGGCCCCGGCATGGACGGGAGAGGAATCCCGAGAGGTCCCCTAGCAACTCGCATGGGGACTGGCCTTTCCTGAGGCCACCAGAGCGGGTCCCTGAGGTCCCCGTCGTAACTCGAGAAGACCTGCCGCAACTCGAGAAAATCCAGGACGTTCTCCCCTCCAGGCGAGCTGAGGCCCATTTCCGCTGAGGCGTCTCGAGGCTGATCACACCTCCCCTCTGGAACTTCGAAAGGCTCCTTCACACCCTTGGTGCAAATCAAGAAGTTCCCCGACATACCCGTCTCCACTCGAGAGGAATCACGAGGGTCCCGCCCACATCCAGAGGAGCCCCATTTCCGCCTCGTAGCTCGAGATGAGGGATCCTTTCCCTGCTTCGTCGGGAAAGAGTTCCCGGCCTTCCCGTCACATCTCAAGAGGAGGCCCTCTCAACAGGAACGGCGAGAGGAACTCCAGGGTCGTGCCACCATTCCAAGAGTCCCCCAGATGTCTCAGTCCATTCCAGAGGAACCTCTTTTCCCTTCACCGGCTCGTCTTTCACGCCGAGGATCGACTCACACCAAGGTGGCACGTGGCACAGCCCTGTGGGAAAGCCTCGTGGGAAAGCCTCAAGGGACAGCCTCGAGGGAAAGCCACAGATCCGTTGATCCACGTGACAGGAAGCGTGACACTACTGCTGCAGCTCGGGAGGAAAGCGCACGTGCATGCCCCCACTCGAGACGAGGCCTGACTCCCCTGGGGAGACTCAGAAGCACCCCAAGATCCCTGGCAACACTGGAGAGGAATCCTCAGGTTCCGGCCCCCACTCCACACAAGGACTGAGGCCCCGGCATGGACGGGAGAGGAATCCCGAGAGGTCCCCTAGCAACTCGCATGGGGACCGGCCTTTCCTGAGGCCACCAGAGCGGGTCCCTGTGGTCCCCGTCGTAACTCGAGAAGACCTACCACAACTCGAGAAAATCCGGGAGGTTCTCCCCTCCAGGCGAGATGAGGCCCATTTCCGCTGAGGCGTCTCGAGGCTGATCACACCTCCCCTCTGGAACTTCGAAAGGGTCCTTCACACCCTTGGTGCAAATCAAGAAGTTCCCCGACATACCCGTCTCCACTCGAGAGGAATCACGAGGGTCCCGCCCACATCCAGAGGAGCCCCGTTTCCGCCTCGTAGCTCGAGATGAGGGATCCTTTCCCTGCTTCGTCGGGAAAGAGTTCCCGGCTTTCCCGTCGCATCTCAAGAGGAGGCCCTCTCAACAGGAACGGCGAGAGGAACTCCAGGGTCTTGCCACCATTCCAAGAGTCCCCCAGATGTCTCAGTCCATTCCAGAGGAACCTCTTTTCCCTTCACCGGCTCGTCTTTCACGCCGAGGATCGACTCACACCAAGGTGGCACGTGGCACAGCCCTGTGGGAAAGCCTCGTGGGAAAGCCTCGAGGGACAGGCTCGAAGGAAAGCCACAGATCCCTTGATCCACGTGACAGGAAGCGTGACACTACTGCTGCAGCTCGGGAGGAAAGCGCACGTGCATGCCCCCACTCGAGACGAGGCCTGACTCCCCTGGGGAGACTCAGAAGCACCCCAAGATCCATGGCAACACTGGAGAGGAATCCTCAGGTTCCGGCCCCGACTCCACACAAGGACTGAGGCCCCGGCATGGACGGGAGAGGAATCCCGAGAGGTCCCGTAGCAACTCGCATGGGGACCGGCCTTTCCTGAGGCCACCAGAGCGGGTCCCTGAGGTCCCCGTCGTAACTCGAGAAGACCTGCCGCAACTCGAGAAAATCCAGGAGGTTCTCCCCTCCAGGCGAACTGAGGCCCATTTCCGCTGAGGCGTCTCGAGGCAGATCACACCTCACCTCTGGAACTTCGAAAGGGTCCTTCACACCCTTGGTGCAAATCAAGAAGTTCCCCGACATACCCGTCTCCACTCGAGAGGAATCACGAGGGTCCCGCCCACATCCAGAGGAGCCCTGTTTCCGCCTCGTAGCTCGAGATGAGGGATCCTTTCCCTGCTTCGTCGGGAAAGAGTTCCCGGCGTTCCCGTCGCATCTCAAGAGGAGGCCCTCTAAACAGGAACGGCGAGAGGAACTCCAGGGTCGTGCCACCATTCCAAGAGTCCCCCAGATGTCTCAGTCCATTCCAGAGTAACCTCTTTTCCCTTTACCGGCTCGTCTTTCACGCCGAGGATCGACTCACACCAAGGTGGCACGTGGCACAGCCCTGTGGGAAAGCCTCGTGGGAAAGCCTCGAGGGACAGCCACGAGGGAAAGCCACAGATCCCTTGATCCACGTGACAGGAAGCCTGACACTACTGCTGCAGCTCGGGAGGAAAGCGCACGTGCATGCCCCCACTCGAGACGAGGCCTGACTCCCCTGGGGAGACTCAGAAGCACCCCAAGATCCATGGCAACACTGGAGAGGAATCCTCAGGTTCCGGCCCCGACTCCACACAAGGACTGAGGCCCCGGCATGGACGGGAGAGGAATCCCGAGAGGTCCCCTAGCAACTCGCATGGGGACTGGCCTTTCCTGAGGCCACCAGAGCGGGTCCCTGAGGTCCCCGTCGTAACTCGAGAAGACCTGCCGCAACTCGAGAAAATCCAGGAGGTTCTCCCCTCCAGGCGAGATGAGGCCCATTTCCGCTGAGGCGTCTCGAGGCTGATCACACCTCCCCTCTGGAACTTCGAAAGGCTCCTTCACACCCTTGGTGCAAATCAAGAAGTTCCCCGACATACCCGTCTCCACTCGAAAGGAATCACGAGGGTCCCGCCCACATCCAGAGGAGCCCCGTTTCCGCCTCGTAGCTCGAGATGAGGGATCCTTTCCCTGCTTCGTCGGGAAAGAGTTCCCGGCGTTCCCGTCGCATCTCAAGAGGAGGCCCTCTCAACAGGAACGGCGAGAGGAACTCCAGGGTCTTGCCACCATTCCAAGAGTCCCCCAGATGTCTCAGTCCATTCCAGAGGAACCTCTTTTCCCTTCACCGGCTCGTCTTTCACGCCGAGGATCGACTCACACCAAGGTGGCACGTGGCACAGCCCTGTGGGAAAGCCTCGTGGGAAAGCCTCGAGGGACAGGCTCGAGGGAAAGCCACAGATCCCTTGATCCACGTGACAGGAAGCGTGACACTACTGCTGCAGCTCGGGAGGAAAGCGCACGTGCATGCCCCCACTCGAGACGAGGCCTGACTCCCCTGGGGAGACTCAGAAGCACCCCAAGATCCATGGCAACACTGGAGAGGAATCCTCAGGTTCCGGCCCCGACTCCACACAAGGACTGAGGCCCCGGCATGGACGGGAGAGGAATCCCGAGAGGTCCCCTAGCAACTCGCATGGGGACCGGCCTTTCCTGAGGCCACCAGAGCGGGTCCCTGAGGTCCCCGTCGTAACTCGAGAAGACCTGCCGCAACTCGAGAAAATCCGGGAGGTTCTCCCCTCCAGGCGAGATGTGGCCCATTTCCGCTGAGGCGTCTCGAGGCTGATCACACCTCACCTCTGGAACTTCGAAAGGGTCCTTCACACCCTTGGTGCAAATCAAGAAGTTCCCCGACATACCCGTCTCCACTCGAGAGGAATCACGAGGGTCCCGCCCACATCCAGAGGAGCCCCGTTTCCGCCTCGTAGCTCGAGATGAGGGATCCTTTCCCTGCTTCGTCGGGAAAGAGTTCCCGGCGTTCCCGTCGCATCTCAAGAGGAGGCCATCTCAACAGGAACGGCGAGAGGAACTCCAGGGTCTTGCCACCATTCCAAGAGTCCCCCAGATGTCTCAGTCCATTCCAGAGGAACCTCTTTTCCCTTCACCGGCTCGTCTTTCACGCCGAGGATCGACTCACACCAAGGTGGCACGTGGCACAGCCCTGTGGGAAAGCCTCGTGGGAAAGCCTCGAGGGACAGCCTCGAGGGAAAGCCACAGATCCCTTGATCCACGTGACAGGAAGCGTGACACTACTGCTGCAGCTCGGGAGGAAAGCGCACGTGCATGCCCCCACTCGAGACGAGGCCTGACTCCCCTGGGGAGACTCAGAAGCACCCCAAGATCCATGGCAACACTGGAGAGGAATCCTCAGGTTCCGGCCCCGACTCCACACAAGGACTGAGGCCCTGGCATGGACGGGAGAGGAATCCCGAGAGGTCCCCTAGCAACTCGCATGGGGACTGGCCTTTCCTGAGGCCACCAGAGCGGGTCCCTGAGGTCCGCGTCGTAACTCGAGAAGACCTGCCGCAACTCGAGAAAATCCAGGAGGTTCTCCCCTCCAGGCGAGATGAGGCCCATTTCCACTGAGGCGTCTCGAGGCTGATCACACCTCACCTCTGGAACTTCAAAAGGGTCCTTCACACCCTTGGTGCAAATCAAGAAGTTCCCCGACATAGCCGTCTCCACTCGAGAGGAATCACGAGGGTCCCGCCCACATCCAGAGGAGCCCCGTTTCCGCCTCGTAGCTCGAGATGAGGGATCCTTTCCCTGCTTCGTCGGGAAAGAGTTCCCGGCGTTCCCGTCGCATCTCAAGAGGAGGCCCTCTAAACAGGAACGGCGAGAGGAACTCCAGGGTCGAGCCAGCATTCCAAGAGTCCCCCAGATGTCTCAGTCCATTCCAGAGGAACCTCTTTTGCCTTCACCGGCTCGTCTTTCACGCCGAGGATCGACTCACACCAAGGTGGCACGTGGCACAGCCCTGTGGGAAAGCCTCGTGGGAAAGCCTCGAGGGACAGCCTCGAGGGAAAGCCACAGATCCCTTGTTCCACGTGACAGGAAGCGTGACACTACTGCTGCAGCTCGGGAGGAAAGCGCACGTGCATGCCCCCACTCGAGACGAGGCCTGACTGCCCTGGGGAGACTCAGAAGCACCCCAAGATCCATGGCAACACTGGAGAGGAATCCTCAGGTTCCGGCCCCCACTCCACACAAGGACTGAGGCCCCGGCATGGACGGGAGAGGAATCCCGAGAGGTCCCCTAGCAACTCGCATGGGGACCGGCCTTTCCTGAGGCCACGAGAGCGGGTCCCTGTGGTCCCCGTCGTAACTCGAGAAGACCTGCCACAACTCGAGAAAATCCGGGAGGTTCTCCCCTCCAGGCGAGATGAGGCCCATTTCCGCTGAGGCGTCTCGAGGCTGATCACACCTCACCTCTGGAACTTCGAAAGGGTCCTTCACACCCTTGGTGCAAATCAAGAAGTTCCCCGACATACCCGTCTCCACTGGAGAGGAATCACGAGGGTCCCGCCCACATCCAGAGGAGCCCCGTTTCCGCCTCGTAGCTCGAGATGAGGGATCCTTTCCCTGCTTCGTCGGGAAAGAGTTCCCGGCGTTCCCGTCGCATCTCAAGAGGAGGCCCTCTCAACAGGAACGGCGAGAGGAACTCCAGGGTCTTGCCACCATTCCAAGAGTCCCCCAGATGTCTCAGTCCATTCCAGAGGAAACTCTTTTCCCTTCACCGGCTCGTCTTTCACGCCGAGGATCGACTCACACCAAGGTGGCACGTGGCACAGCCCTGTGGGAAAGCCTCGTGGGAAAGCCTCGAGGGACAGCCTCGAGGGAAAGCCACAGATCCCTTGATCCACGTGACAGGAAGCGTGACACTACTGCTGCAGCTCGGGAGGAAAGCGCACGTGCATGCCCCCACTCAAGACGAGGCCTGACTCCCCTGGGGAGACTCAGAAGCACCCCAAGATCCATGGCAACACTGGAGAGGAATCCTCAGGTTCCGGCCCCGACTCCACACAAGGACTGAGGCCCCGGCATGGACGGGAGAGGAATCCCGAGAGGTCCCCTAGCAACTCGCATGGGGACTGGCCTTTCCTGAGGCCACCAGAGCGGGTCCCTGAGGTCCCCGTCGTAACTCGAGAAGACCTGCCGCAACTCGAGAAAATCCAGGAGGTTCTCCCCTCCAGGCGAGATGAGGCCCATTTCCGCTGAGGCGTCTCGAGGCTGATCACACCTCACCTCTGGAACTTCGAAAGAGTCCTTCACACCCTTGGTGCAATTCAAGAAGTTCCCCGACATACCCGTCTCCACTCGAGAGGAATCACGAGGGTCACGCCCACATCCAGAGGAGCCCCGTTTCTGCCTCGTAGCTCGAGATGAGGGATCCTTTCCCTGCTTCGTCGGGAAAGAGTTCCCGGCGTTCCCGTCGCATCTCAAGAGGAGGCCCTCTAAACAGGAACGGCGAGAGGAACTCCAGGGTCGAGCCAGCATTCCAAGAGTCCCCCAGATGTCTCAGTCCATTCCAGAGGAACCTCTTTTCCCTTCACCGGCTCGTCTTTCACGCCGAGGATCGACTCACACCAAGGTGGCACGTGGCACAGCCCTGTGGGAAAGCCTCGTGGGAAAGCCTCGAGGGACAGCCTCGAGGGAAAGCCACAGATCCCTTGATCCACGTGACAGGAAGCGTGACACTACTGCTGCAGCTCGGGAGGAATGCGCACGTGCATGCCCCCACTCGAGACGAGGCCTGACTCCCCTGGGGAGACTCAGAAGCACCCCAAGATCCATGGCAACACTGGAGAGGAATCCTCAGGTTCCGGCCCCGACTCCACACAAGGACTGAGGCCCCGGCATGGACGGGAGAGGAATCCCGAGAGGTCCCCTAGCAACTCGCATGGGGACTGGCCTTTCCTGAGGCCACCAGAGCGGGTCCCTGAGGTCCCCGTCGTAACTCGAGAAGACCTGCCGCAACTCGAGAAAATCCAGGAGGTTCTCCCCTCCAGGCGAGATGAGGCCCATTTCCGCTGAGGCGTCTCGAGGCTGATCACACCTCCCCTCTGGAACTTCGAAAGGCTCCTTCACACCCTTGGTGCAAATCAAGAAGTTCCCCGACATCCCCGTCTGCACTCGAGAGGAATCACGAGGGTCCCGCACACATCCAGAGGAGCCCCGTTTCTGCCTCGTAGCTCGAGATGAGGGATCCTTTCCCTGCTTCGTCGGGAAAGAGTTCCCGGCATTCCCGTCGCATCTCAAGAGGAGGCCCTCTCAACAGGAACGGCGAGAGGAACTCCAGGGTCGTGCCACCATTCCAAGAGTCCCCCAGATGTCTCAGTCCATTCCAGAGGAACCTCTTTTCCCTTCACCGGCTCGTCTTTCACGCCGAGGATCGACTCACACCAAGGTGGCACGTGGCTCAGCCCTGTGGGAAAGCCTCGTGGGAAAGCCTCGAGGGACAGCCTCGAGGGAAAGCCACAGATCCCTTGATCCACGTGACAGGAAGCGTGACACTACTGCTGCAGCTCGGGAGGAAAGCGCACGTGCATGCCCCCACTCGAGACGAGGCCTGACTCCCCTGGGGAGACTCAGAAGCACCCCAAGATCCATGGCAACACTGGAGAGGAATCCTCAGGTTCCGGCCCCGACTCCACACAAGGACTGAGGCCCCGGCATGGACGGGAGAGGAATCCCGAGAGGTCCCCTAGCAACTCGCATGGGGACTGGCCTTTCCTGAGGCCACCAGAGCGGGTCCCTGAGGTCCCCGTCGTAACTCGAGAAGACCTGCCACAACTCGAGAAAATCCAGGAGGTTCTCCCCTCCAGGCGAGATGAGGCCCATTTCCGCTGAGGCGTCTCGAGGCTGATCACACCTCCCCTCTGGAACTTCGAAAGGGTCCTTCACACCCTTGGTGCAAATCAAGATGTTCCCCGACAAACCCGACTCCACTCGAGAGGAATCACGAGGGTCCCGCCCACATCCAGAGGAGCCCCGTTTCCGCCTCGTAGCTCGAGATGAGGGATCCTTTCCCTGCTTCGTCGGGAAAGAGGTCCCGGCATTCCCGTCACATCTCAAGAGGAGGCCCTCTCAACAGGAACGGCGAGAGGAACTCCAGGGTCTTGACACCATTCCAAGAGTCCCCCAGATGTCTCAGTCCATTCCAGAGGAACCTCTTTTCCCTTCACCGGCTCGTCTTTCACGCCGAGGATCGACTCACACCAAGGTGGCACGTGGCACAGCCCTGTGGGAAAGCCTCGTGGGAAAGCCTCGAGGGACAGGCTCGAGGGAAAGCCACAGATCCCTTGATCCACCTGACAGGAAGCGTGACACTACTGCTGCAGCTCGGGAGGAAAGCGCACGTGCATGCCCCCACTCGAGACGAGGCCTGACTCCCCTGGGGAGACTCAGAAGCACCCCAAGATCCATGGCAACACTGGAGAGGAATCCTCAGGTTCCGGCCCCGACTCCACACAAGGACTGAGGCCCCGGCATGGACGGGAGAGGAATCCCGAGAGGTCCCCTAGCAACTCGCATGGGGACTGGCCTTTCCTGAGGCCACCAGAGCGGGTCCCTGAGGTCCCCGTCGTAACTCGAGAAGACCTGCCGCAACTCGAGAAAATCCAGGAGGTTCTCCCCTCCAGGCGAGATGAGGCCCATTTCCGCTGAGGCGTCTCGAGGCTGATCACACCTCACCTCTGGAACTTCGAAAGGCTCCTTCACACCCTTGGTGCAAATCAAGAAGTTCCCCGACATACCCGTCTCCACTCGAGAGGAATCACGAGGGTCCCGCCCACATCCAGAGGAGCCCCATTTCCGCCTCGTAGATCGAGATGAGGGATCCTTTCCCTGCTTCGTCGGGAAAGAGTTCCCGGCCTTCCCGTCACATCTCAAGAGGAGGCCATCTCAACAGGAACGGCGAGAGGAACTCCAGGGTCGTGCCACCATTCCAAGAGTCCCCCAGATGTCTCAGTCCATTCCAGAGGAACCTCTTTTCCCTTCACCGGCTCGTCTTTCACGCCGAGGATCGACTCACACCAAGGTGGCACGTGGCACAGCCCTGTGGGAAAGCCTCGTGGGAAAGCCTCGAGGGACAGCCTCGAGGGAAAGCCACAGATCCCTTGATCCACGTGACAGGAAGCGTGACACTACTGCTGCATCTCGGGAGGAAAGCGCACGTGCATGCCCCCACTCGAGACGAGGCCTGACTCCCCTGGGGAGACTCAGAAGCACCCCAAGATCCATGGCAACACTGGAGAGGAATCCTCAGGTTCCGGCCCCGACTCCACACAAGGACTGAGGCCCCCGGCATGGACGGGAGAGGAATCCCGAGAGGTCCCCTAGCAACTCGCATGGGGACTGGCCTTTCCTGAGGCCACCAGAGCGGGTCCCTGAGGTCCCCGTCGTAACTCGAGAAGACCTGCCGCAACTCGAGAAAATCCAGGAGGTTCTCCCCTCCAGGCGAGATGAGGCCCATTTCCGCTGAGGCGTCTCGAGGCTGATCACACCTCCCCTCTGGAACTTCGAAAGGCTCCTTCACACCCTTGGTGCAAATCAAGAAGTTCCCCGACATACCCGTCTCCACTCGAAAGGAATCACGAGGGTCCCGCCCACATCCAGAGGAGCCCCGTTTCCGCCTCGTAGCTCGAGATGAGGGATCCTTTCCCTGCTTCGTCGGGAAAGAGTTCCCGGCGTTCCCGTCGCATCTCAAGAGGAGGCCCTCTCAACAGGAACGGCGAGAGGAACTCCAGGGTCTTGCCACCATTCCAAGAGTCCCCCAGATGTCTCAGTCCATTCCAGAGGAACCTCTTTTCCCTTCACCGGCTCGTCTTTCACGCCGAGGATCGACTCACACCAAGGTGGCACGTGGCACAGCCCTGTGGGAAAGCCTCGTGGGAAAGCCTCGAGGGACAGGCTCGAGGGAAAGCCACAGATCCCTTGATCCACGTGACAGGAAGCGTGACACTACTGCTGCAGCTCGGGAGGAAAGCGCACGTGCATGCCCCCACTCGAGACGAGGCCTGACTCCCCTGGGGAGACTCAGAAGCACCCCAAGATCCATGGCAACACTGGAGAGGAATCCTCAGGTTCCGGCCCCGACTCCACACAAGGACTGAGGCCCCGGCATGGACGGGAGAGGAATCCCGAGAGGTCCCCTAGCAACTCGCATGGGGACCGGCCTTTCCTGAGGCCACCAGAGCGGGTCCCTGAGGTCCCCGTCGTAACTCGAGAAGACCTGCCGCAACTCGAGAAAATCCGGGAGGTTCTCCCCTCCAGGCGAGATGTGGCCCATTTCCGCTGAGGCGTCTCGAGGCTGATCACACCTCACCTCTGGAACTTCGAAAGGGTCCTTCACACCCTTGGTGCAAATCAAGAAGTTCCCCGACATACCCGTCTCCACTCGAGAGGAATCACGAGGGTCCCGCCCACATCCAGAGGAGCCCCGTTTCCGCCTCGTAGCTCGAGATGAGGGATCCTTTCCCTGCTTCGTCGGGAAAGAGTTCCCGGCGTTCCCGTCGCATCTCAAGAGGAGGCCATCTCAACAGGAACGGCGAGAGGAACTCCAGGGTCTTGCCACCATTCCAAGAGTCCCCCAGATGTCTCAGTCCATTCCAGAGGAACCTCTTTTCCCTTCACCGGCTCGTCTTTCACGCCGAGGATCGACTCACACCAAGGTGGCACGTGGCACAGCCCTGTGGGAAAGCCTCGTGGGAAAGCCTCGAGGGACAGCCTCGAGGGAAAGCCACAGATCCCTTGATCCACGTGACAGGAAGCGTGACACTACTGCTGCAGCTCGGGAGGAAAGCGCACGTGCATGCCCCCACTCGAGACGAGGCCTGACTCCCCTGGGGAGACTCAGAAGCACCCCAAGATCCATGGCAACACTGGAGAGGAATCCTCAGGTTCCGGCCCCGACTCCACACAAGGACTGAGGCCCCGGCATGGACGGGAGAGGAATCCCGAGAGGTCCCCTAGCAACTCGCATGGGGACTGGCCTTTCCTGAGGCCACCAGAGCGGGTCCCTGAGGTCCGCGTCGTAACTCGAGAAGACCTGCCGCAACTCGAGAAAATCCAGGAGGTTCTCCCCTCCAGGCGAGATGAGGCCCATTTCCACTGAGGCGTCTCGAGGCTGATCACACCTCACCTCTGGAACTTCAAAAGGGTCCTTCACACCCTTGGTGCAAATCAAGAAGTTCCCCGACATAGCCGTCTCCACTCGAGAGGAATCACGAGGGTCCCGCCCACATCCAGAGGAGCCCCGTTTACGCCTCGTAGCTCGAGATGAGGGATCCTTTCCCTGCTTCGTCGGGAAAGAGTTCCCGGCGTTCCCGTCGCATCTCAAGAGGAGGCCCTCTAAACAGGAACGGCGAGAGGAACTCCAGGGTCGAGCCAGCATTCCAAGAGTCCCCCAGATGTCTCAGTCCATTCCAGAGGAACCTCTTTTGCCTTCACCGGCTCGTCTTTCACGCCGAGGATCGACTCACACCAAGGTGGCACGTGGCACAGCCCTGTGGGAAAGCCTCGTGGGAAAGCCTCGAGGGACAGCCTCGAGGGAAAGCCACAGATCCCTTGTTCCACGTGACAGGAAGCGTGACACTACTGCTGCAGCTCGGGAGGAAAGCGCACGTGCATGCCCCCACTCGAGACGAGGCCTGACTGCCCTGGGGAGACTCAGAAGCACCCCAAGATCCATGGCAACACTGGAGAGGAATCCTCAGGTTCCGGCCCCCACTCCACACAAGGACTGAGGCCCTGGCATGGACGGGAGAGGAATCCCGAGAGGTCCCCTAGCAACTCGCATGGGGACCGGCCTTTCCTGAGGCCACGAGAGCGGGTCCCTGTGGTCCCCGTCGTAACTCGAGAAGACCTGCCACAACTCGAGAAAATCCGGGAGGTTCTCCCCTCCAGGCGAGATGAGGCCCATTTCCGCTGAGGCGTCTCGAGGCTGATCACACCTCACCTCTGGAACTTCGAAAGGGTCCTTCACACCCTTGGTGCAAATCAAGAAGTTCCCCGACATACCCGTCTCCACTGGAGAGGAATCACGAGGGTCCCGCCCACATCCAGAGGAGCCCCGTTTCCGCCTCGTAGCTCGAGATGAGGGATCCTTTCCCTGCTTCGTCGGGAAAGAGTTCCCGGCGTTCCCGTCGCATCTCAAGAGGAGGCCCTCTCAACAGGAACGGCGAGAGGAACTCCAGGGTCTTGCCACCATTCCAAGAGTCCCCCAGATGTCTCAGTCCATTCCAGAGGAAACTCTTTTCCCTTCACCGGCTCGTCTTTCACGCCGAGGATCGACTCACACCAAGGTGGCACGTGGCACAGCCCTGTGGGAAAGCCTCGTGGGAAAGCCTCGAGGGACAGCCTCGAGGGAAAGCCACAGATCCCTTGATCCACGTGACAGGAAGCGTGACACTACTGCTGCAGCTCGGGAGGAAAGCGCACGTGCATGCCCCCACTCGAGACGAGGCCTGACTCCCCTGGGGAGACTCAGAAGCACCCCAAGATCCATGGCAACACTGGAGAGGAATCCTCAGGTTCCGGCCCCGACTCCACACAAGGACTGAGGCCCCGGCATGGACGGGAGAGGAATCCCGAGAGGTCCCCTAGCAACTCGCATGGGGACTGGCCTTTCCTGAGGCCACCAGAGCGGGTCCCTGAGGTCCCCGTCGTAACTCGAGAAGACCTGCCGCAACTCGAGAAAATCCAGGAGGTTCTCCCCTCCAGGCGAGATGAGGCCCATTTCCGCTGAGGCGTCTCGAGGCTGATCACACCTCACCTCTGGAACTTCGAAAGGGTCCTTCACACCCTTGGTGCAATTCAAGAAGTTCCCCGACATACCCGTCTCCACTCGAGAGGAATCACGAGGGTCACGCCCACATCCAGAGGAGCCCCGTTTCTGCCTCGTAGCTCGAGATGAGGGATCCTTTCCCTGCTTCGTCGGGAAAGAGTTCCCGGCGTTCCCGTCGCATCTCAAGAGGAGGCCCTCTAAACAGGAACGGCGAGAGGAACTCCAGGGTCGAGCCAGCATTCCAAGAGTCCCCCAGATGTCTCAGTCCATTCCAGAGGAACCTCTTTTCCCTTCACCGGCTCGTCTTTCACGCCGAGGATCGACTCACACCAAGGTGGCACGTGGCACAGCCCTGTGGGAAAGCCTCGTGGGAAAGCCTCGAGGGACAGCCTCGAGGGAAAGCCACAGATCCCTTGATCCACGTGACAGGAAGCGTGACACTACTGCTGCAGCTCGGGAGGAATGCGCACGTGCATGCCCCCACTCGAGACGAGGCCTGACTCCCCTGGGGAGACTCAGAAGCACCCCAAGATCCATGGCAACACTGGAGAGGAATCCTCAGGTTCCGGCCCCGACTCCACACAAGGACTGAGGCCCCGGCATGGACGGGAGAGGAATCCCGAGAGGTCCCCTAGCAACTCGCATGGGGACTGGCCTTTCCTGAGGCCACCAGAGCGGGTCCCTGAGGTCCCCGTCGTAACTCGAGAAGACCTGCCGCAACTCGAGAAAATCCAGGAGGTTCTCCCCTCCAGGCGAGATGAGGCCCATTTCCGCTGAGGCGTCTCGAGGCTGATCACACCTCCCCTCTGGAACTTCGAAAGGCTCCTTCACACCCTTGGTGCAAATCAAGAAGTTCCCCGACATCCCCGTCTCCACTCGAGAGGAATCACGAGGGTCCCGCCCACATCCAGAGGAGCCCCGTTTCTGCCTCGTAGCTCGAGATGAGGGATCCTTTCCCTGCTTCGTCGGGAAAGAGTTCCCGGCATTCCCGTCGCATCTCAAGAGGAGGCCCTCTCAACAGGAACGGCGAGAGGAACTCCAGGGTCGTGCCACCATTCCAAGAGTCCCCCAGATGTCTCAGTCCATTCCAGAGGAACCTCTTTTCCCTTCACCGGCTCGTCTTTCACGCCGAGGATCGACTCACACCAAGGTGGCACGTGGCTCAGCCCTGTGGGAAAGCCTCGTGGGAAAGCCTCGAGGGACAGCCTCGAGGGAAAGCCACAGATCCCTTGATCCACGTGACAGGAAGCGTGACACTACTGCTGCAGCTCGGGAGGAAAGCGCACGTGCATGCCCCCACTCGAGACGAGGCCTGACTCCCCTGGGGAGACTCAGAAGCACCCCAAGATCCATGGCAACACTGGAGAGGAATCCTCAGGTTCCGGCCCCGACTCCACACAAGGACTGAGGCCCCGGCATGGACGGGAGAGGAATCCCGAGAGGTCCCCTAGCAACTCGCATGGGGACTGGCCTTTCCTGAGGCCACCAGAGCGGGTCCCTGAGGTCCCCGTCGTAACTCGAGAAGACCTGCCACAACTCGAGAAAATCCAGGAGGTTCTCCCCTCCAGGCGAGATGAGGCCCATTTCCGCTGAGGCGTCTCGAGGCTGATCACACCTCCCCTCTGGAACTTCGAAAGGGTCCTTCACACCCTTGGTGCAAATCAAGATGTTCCCCGACAAACCCGACTCCACTCGAGAGGAATCACGAGGGTCCCGCCCACATCCAGAGGAGCCCCGTTTCCGCCTCGTAGCTCGAGATGAGGGATCCTTTCCCTGCTTCGTCGGGAAAGAGGTCCCGGCGTTCCCGTCGCATCTCAAGAGGAGGCCCTCTCAACAGGAACGGCGAGAGGAACTCCAGGGTCTTGACACCATTCCAAGAGTCCCCCAGATGTCTCAGTCCATTCCAGAGGAACCTCTTTTCCCTTCACCGGCTCGTCTTTCACGCCGAGGATCGACTCACACCAAGGTGGCACGTGGCACAGCCCTGTGGGAAAGCCTCGTGGGAAAGCCTCGAGGGACAGGCTCGAGGGAAAGCCACAGATCCCTTGATCCACCTGACAGGAAGCGTGACACTACTGCTGCAGCTCGGGAGGAAAGCGCACGTGCATGCCCCCACTCGAGACGAGGCCTGACTCCCCTGGGGAGACTCAGAAGCACCCCAAGATCCATGGCAACACTGGAGAGGAATCCTCAGGTTCCGGCCCCGACTCCACACAAGGACTGAGGCCCCGGCATGGACGGGAGAGGAATCCCGAGAGGTCCCCTAGCAACTCGCATGGGGACTGGCCTTTCCTGAGGCCACCAGAGCGGGTCCCTGAGGTCCCCGTCGTAACTCGAGAAGACCTGCCGCAACTCGAGAAAATCCAGGAGGTTCTCCCCTCCAGGCGAGATGAGGCCCATTTCCGCTGAGGCGTCTCGAGGCTGATCACACCTCACCTCTGGAACTTCGAAAGGCTCCTTCACACCCTTGGTGCAAATCAAGAAGTTCCCCGACATACCCGTCTCCACTCGAGAGGAATCACGAGGGTCCCGCCCACATCCAGAGGAGCCCCATTTCCGCCTCGTAGATCGAGATGAGGGATCCTTTCCCTGCTTCGTCGGGAAAGAGTTCCCGGCCTTCCCGTCACATCTCAAGAGGAGGCCATCTCAACAGGAACGGCGAGAGGAACTCCAGGGTCGTGCCACCATTCCAAGAGTCCCCCAGATGTCTCAGTCCATTCCAGAGGAATCTCTTTTCCCTTCACCGGCTCGTCTTTCACGCCGAGGATCGACTCACACCAAGGTGGCACGTGGCACAGCCCTGTGGGAAAGCCTCGTGGGAAAGCCTCGAGGGACAGCCTCGAGGGAAAGCCACAGATCCCTTGATCCACGTGACAGGAAGCGTGACACTACTGCTGCATCTCGGGAGGAAAGCGCACGTGCATGCCCCCACTCGAGACGAGGCCTGACTCCCCTGGGGAGACTCAGAAGCACCCCAAGATCCATGGCAACACTGGAGAGGAATCCTCAGGTTCCGGCCCCGACTCCACACAAGGACTGAGGCCCCGGCATGGACGGGAGAGGAATCCCGAGAGGTCCCCTAGCAACTCGCATGGGGACTGGCCTTTCCTGAGGCCACCAGAGCGGGTCCCTGAGCTCCCCGTCGTAACTCGAGAAGACCTGCCGCAACTCGAGAAAATCCAGGAGGTTCTCCCCTCCAGGCGAGATGAGGCCCATTTCCGCTGAGGCGTCTCGAGGCTGATCACACCTCACCTCTGGAACTTCGAAAGGCTCCTTCACACCCTTGGTGCAAATCAAGAAGTTCCCCGACATACCCGTCTCCACTCGAGAGGAATCACGAGGGTCCCGCCCACATCCAGAGGAGCCCCGTTTCCGCCTCGTAGCTCGAGATGAGGGATCCTTTCCCTGCTTCGTCGGGAAAGAGTTCCCGGCGTTCCCGTCGCATCTCAAGAGGAGGCCCTCTAAACAGGAACGGCGAGAGGAACTCCAGGGTCGAGCCAGCATTCCAAGAGTCCCCCAGATGTCTCAGTCCATTCCAGAGGAACCTCTTTTCCCTTCACCTGCTCGTCTTTCACGCCGAGGATCGACTCACACCAAGGTGGCACGTGGCACAGCCCTGTGGGAAAGCCTCGTGGGAAAGCCTCGAGGGACAGCCTCGAGGGAAAGCCACAGATCCCTTGATCCACGTGACAGGAAGCGTGACACTACTGCTGCAGCTCGGGAGGAAAGCGCACGTGCATGCCCCCACTCGAGACGAGGCCTGACTCCCCTGGGGAGACTCAGAAGCACCCCAAGATCCATGGCAACACTGGAGAGGAATCCTCAGGTTCCGGCCCCGACTCCACACAAGGACTGAGGCCCCGGCATGGACGGGAGAGGAATCCCGAGAGGTCCCCTAGCAACTCGCATGGGGACTGGCCTTTCCTGAGGCCACCAGAGCGGGTCCCTGAGGTCCCCGTCGTAACTCGAGAAGACCTGCCGCAACTCGAGAAAATCCAGGAGGTTCTCCCCTCCAGGCGAGATGAGGCCCATTTCCGCTGAGGCGTCTCGAGGCTGATCACACCTCCCCTCTGGAACTTCGAAAGGCTCCTTCACACCCTTGGTGCAAATCAAGAAGTTCCCCGACATCCCCGTCTCCACTCGAGAGGAATCACGAGGGTCCCGCCCACATCCAGAGGAGCCCCGTTTCTGCCTCGTAGCTCGAGATGAGGGATCCTTTCCCTGCTTCGTCGGGAAAGAGTTCCCGGCGTTCCCGTCGCATCTCAAGAGGAGGCCCTCTCAACAGGAACGGCGAGAGGAACTCCAGGGTCGTGCCACCATTCCAAGAGTCCCCCAGATGTCTCAGTCCATTCCAGAGGAACCTCTTTTCCCTTCACCGGCTCGTCTTTCACGCCGAGGATCGACTCACACCAAGGTGGCACGTGGCTCAGCCCTGTGGGAAAGCCTCGTGGGAAAGCCTCGAGGGACAGCCTCGAGGGAAAGCCACAGATCCCTTGATCCACGTGACAGGAAGCGTGACACTACTGCTGCAGCTCGGGAGGAAAGCGCACGTGCATGCCCCCACTCGAGACGAGGCCTGACTCCCCTGGGGAGACTCAGAAGCACCCCAAGATCCATGGCAACACTGGAGAGGAATCCTCAGGTTCCGGCCCCGACTCCACACAAGGACTGAGGCCCCGGCATGGACGGGAGAGGAATCCCGAGAGGTCCCCTAGCAACTCGCATGGGGACTGGCCTTTCCTGAGGCCACCAGAGCGGGTCCCTGAGGTCCCCGTCGTAACTCGAGAAGACCTGCCGCAACTCGAGAAAATCCAGGAGGTTCTCCCCTCCAGGCGAGCTGAGGCCCATTTCCGCTGAGGCGTCTCGAGGCTGATCACACCTCCCCTCTGGAACTTCGAAAGGGTCCTTCACACCCTTGGTGCAAATCAAGATGTTCCCCGACATACCCGACTCCACTCGAGAGGAATCACGAGGGTCCCGCCCACATCCAGAGGAGCCCCGTTTCCGCCTCGTAGCTCGAGATGAGGGATCCTTTCCCTGCTTCGTCGGGAAAGAGGTCCCGGCGTTCCCGTCGCATCTCAAGAGGAGGCCCTCTCAACAGGAACGGCGAGAGGAACTCCAGGGTCGTGCCACCATTCCAAGAGTCCCCCAGATGTCTCAGTCCATTCCAGAGGAACCTCTTTTCCCTTCACCGGCTCGTCTTTCACGCCGAGGATCGACTCACACCAAGGTGGCACGTGGCTCAGCCCTGTGGGAAAGCCTCGTGGGAAAGCCTCGAGGGACAGCCTCGAGGGAAAGCCACAGATCCCTTGATCCACGTGACAGGAAGCGTGACACTACTGCTGCAGCTCGGGAGGAAAGCGCACGTGCATGCCCCCACTCGAGACGAGGCCTGACTCCCCTGGGGAGACTCAGAAGCACCCCAAGATCCATGGCAACACTGGAGAGGAATCCTCAGGTTCCGGCCCCGACTCCACACAAGGACTGAGGCCCCGGCATGGACGGGAGAGGAATCCCGAGAGGTCCCCTAGCAACTCGCATGGGGACTGGCCTTTCCTGAGGCCACCAGAGCGGGTCCCTGAGGTCCCCGTCGTAACTCGAGAAGACCTGCCACAACTCGAGAAAATCCAGGAGGTTCTCCCCTCCAGGGGAGATGAGGCCCATTTCCGCTGAGGCGTCTCGAGGCTGATCACACCTCCCCTCTGGAACTTCGAAAGGGTCCTTCACACCCTTGGTGCAAATCAAGATGTTCCCCGTCATACCCGACTCCACTCGAGAGGAATCACGAGGGTCCCGCCCACATCCAGAGGAGCCCCGTTTCCGCCTCGTAGCTCGAGATGAGGGATCCTTTCCCTGCTTCGTCGGGAAAGAGGTCCCGGCGTTCCCGTCGCATCTCAAGAGGAGGCCCTCTCAACAGGAACGGCGAGAGGAACTCCAGGGTCGTGCCACCATTCCAAGAGTCCCCCAGATGTCTCAGTCCATTCCAGAGGAACCTCTTTTCCCTTCACCGGCTCGTCTTTCACGCCGAGGATCGACTCACACCAAGGTGGCACGTGGCTCAGCCCTGTGGCAAAGCCTCGTGGGAAAGCCTCGAGGGACAGCCTCGAGGGAAAGCCACAGATCCCTTGATCCACGTGACAGGAAGCGTGACACTACTGCTGCAGCTCGGGAGGAAAGCGCACGTGCATGCCCCCACTCGAGACGAGTCCTGACTCCCCTGGGGAGACTCAGAAGCACCCCAAGATCCATGGCAACACTGGAGAGGAATCCTCAGGTTACGGCCCCGACTCCACACAAGGACTGAGGCCCCGGCATGGACGGGAGAGGAATCCCGAGAGGTCCCCTAGCAACTCGCATGGGGACTGGCCTTTCCTGAGGCCACCAGAGCGGGTCCCTGAGGTCCCCGTCGTAACTCGAGAAGACCTGCCACAACTCGAGAAAATCCAGGAGGTTCTCCCCTCCAGGCGAGATGAGGCCCATTTCCGCTGAGGCGTCTCGAGGCTGATCACACCTCACCTCTGGAACTTCGAAAGGGTCCTTCACACCCTTGGTGCAAATCAAGATGTTCCCCGACATACCCGACTCCACTCGAGAGGAATCACGAGGGTCCCGCCCACATCCAGAGGAGCCCCGTTTCCGCCTCGTAGCTCGAGATGAGGGATCCTTTCCCTGCTTCGTCGGGAAAGAGGTCCCGGCGTTCCCGTCGCATCTCAAGAGGAGGCCCTCTCAACAGGAACGGCGAGAGGAACTCCAGGGTTGTGCCACCTTTCCAAGAGTCCCCCAGATGTCTCAGTCCATTCCAGAGGAACCTCTTTTCCCTTCACCGGCTCGTCTTTCACGCCGAGGATCGACTCACACCAAGGTGGCACGTGGCACAGCCCTGTGGGAAAGCCTCGTGGGAAAGCCTCGAGGGACAGGCTCGAGGGAAGCCACAGATACCTTGATCCACGTGACAGGAAGCGTGACACTACTGCTGCAGCTCGGGAGGAAATTGCACGTGCATGCCCCCACTCAAGACGAGGCCTGACTCCCCTGGGGAGACTCAGAAGCACCCCAAGATCCATGGCAACACTGGAAAGGAATCCTCAGGTTCCGGCCCCCACTCCACACAAGGACTGAGGCCCCGGCATGGACGGGAGAGGAATCCCGAGAGGTCCCCTAGCAACTCGCATGGGGACCGGCCTTTCCTGAGGCCACCAGAGCGGGTCCCTGTGGTCCCCGTCGTAACTCGAGAAGACCTGCCGCAACTCGAGAAAATCCGGGAGGTTCTCCCCTCCAGGCGAGATGAGGCCCATTTCCGCTGAGGCGTCTCGAGGCTGATCACACCTCACCTCTGGAACTTCGAAAGGGTCCTTCACACCCTTGGTGCAAATCAAGAAGTTCCCCGACATACCCGTCTCCACTCGAGAGGAATCACGAGGGTCCCGCCCACATCCAGAGGAGCCCCGTTTCCGCCTCGTAGCTCGAGATGAGGGATCCTTTCCCTGCTTCGTCGGGAAAGAGTTCCCGGCGTTCCCGTCGCATCTCAAGAGGAGGCCCTCTCAACAGGAACGGCGAGAGGAACTCCAGGGTCTTGACACCATTCCAAGAGTCCCCCAGATGTCTCAGTCCATTCCAGAGGAACCTCTTTTCCCTTCACCGGCTCGTCTTTCACGCCGAGGATCGACTCACACCAAGGTGGCACGTGGCACAGCCCTGTGGGAAAGCCTCGTGGGAAAGCCTCGAGGGACAGGCTCGAGGGAAAGCCACAGATCCCTTGATCCACGTGACAGGAAGCGTGACACTACTGCTGCAGCTCGGGAGGAAAGCGCACGTGCATGCCCCCACTCGAGACGAGGCCTGACTCCCCTGGGGAGACTCAGAAGCACCCCAAGATCCATGGCAACACTGGAGAGGAATCCTCAGGTTCCGGCCCCGACTCCACACAAGGACTGAGGCCCCGGCATGGACGGGAGAGGAATCCCGAGAGGTCCCCTAGCAACTCGCATGGGGACTGGCCTTTCCTGAGGCCACCAGAGCGGGTCCCTGAGGTCCCCGTCGTAACTCGAGAAGACCTGCCGCAACTCGAGAAAATCCAGGAGGTTCTCCCCTCCAGGCGAGCTGAGGCCCATTTCCGCTGAGGCGTCTCGAGGCTGATCACACCTCACCTCTGGAACTTCGAAAGGCTCCTTCACACCCTTGGTGCAAATCAAGAAGTTCCCCGACATACCCGTCTCCACTCGAGAGGAATCACGAGGGTCCCGCCCACATCCAGAGGAGCCCCATTTCCGCCTCGTAGATCGAGATGAGGGATCCTTTCCCTGCTTCGTCGGGAAAGAGTTCCCGGCCTTCCCGTCACATCTCAAGAGGAGGCCCTCTCAACAGGAACGGCGAGAGGAACTCCAGGGTCGTGCCACCATTCCAAGAGTCCCCCAGATGTCTCAGTCCATTCCAGAGGAACCTCTTTTCCCTTCACCGGCTCGTCTTTCACGCCGAGGATCGACTCACACCAAGGTGGCACGTGGCACAGCCCTGTGGGAAAGCCTCGTGGGAAAGCCTCGAGGGACAGCCTCGAGGGAAAGCCACAGATCCCTTGATCCACGTGACAGGAAGCGTGACACTACTGCTGCATCTCGGGAGGAAAGCGCACGTGCATGCCCCCACTCGAGACGAGGCCTGACTCCCCTGGGGAGACTCAGAAGCACCCCAAGATCCATGGCAACACTGGAGAGGAATCCTCAGGTTCCGGCCCCGACTCCACACAAGGACTGAGGCCCCGGCATGGACGGGAGAGGAATCCCGAGAGGTCCCCTAGCAACTCGCATGGGGACTGGCCTTTCCTGAGGCCACCAGAGCGGGTCCCTGAGGTCCCCGTCGTAACTCGAGAAGACCTGCCGCAACTCGAGAAAATCCAGGAGGTTCTCCCCTCCAGGCGAGATGAGGCCCATTTCCGCTGAGGCGTCTCGAGGCTGATCACACCTCACCTCTGGAACTTCGAAAGGGTCCTTCACACCCTTGGTGCAAATCAAGAAGTTCCCCGACATACCCGTCTCCACTCGAGAGGAATCACGAGGGTCCCGCCCACATCCAGAGGAGCCCCGTTTCCGCCTCGTAGCTCGAGATGAGGGATCCTTTCCCTGCTTCGTCGGGAAAGAGTTCCCGGCATTCCCGTCGCATCTCAAGAGGAGGCCCTCTCAACAGGAACGGCGAGAGGAACTCCAGGGTCGAGCCAGCATTCCAAGAGTCCCCCAGATGTCTCAGTCCATTCCAGAGGAACCTCTTTTCCCTTCACCGGCTCGTCTTTCACGCCGAGGATCGACTCACACCAAGGTGGCACGTGGCACAGCCCTGTGGGAAAGCCTCGTGGGAAAGCCTCGAGGGACAGCCTCGAGGGAAAGCCACAGATCCCTTGATCCACGTGACAGGAAGAGTGACACTACTGCTGCAGCTCGGGAGGAAAGCGCACGTGCATGCCCCCACTCGAGACGAGGCCTGACTCCCCTGGGGAGACTCAGAAGCACCCCAAGATCCATGGCAACACTGGAGAGGAATCCTCAGGTTCCGGCCCCGACTCCACACAAGGACTGAGGCCCCGGCATGGACGGGAGAGGAATCCCGAGAGGTCCCCTAGCAACTCGCATGGGGACTGGCCTTTCCTGAGGCCACCAGAGCGGGTCCCTGAGGTCCCCGTCGTAACTCGAGAAGACCTGCCGCAACTCGAGAAAATCCAGGAGGTTCTCCCCTCCAGGCGAGCTGAGGCCCATTTCCGCTGAGGAGTCTCGAGGCTGATCACACCTCCCCTCTGGAACTTCGAAAGGCTCCTTCACACCCTTGGTCCAAATCAAGAAGTTCCCCGACATACCCGTCTCCACTCGAGAGGAATCACGAGGGTCCCGCCCACATCCAGAGGAGCCCCGTTTCCGCCTCGTAGCTCGAGATGAGGGATCCTTTCCCTGCTTCGTCGGGAAAGAGTTCCCGGCCCTCCCGTCACATCTCAAGAGGAGGCCCTCTCAACAGGAACGGCGAGAGGAACTCCAGGGTCGTGCCACCATTCCAAGAGTCCCCCAGATGTCTCAGTCCATTCCAGAGGAACCTCTTTTCCCTTCACCGGCTCGTCTTTCACGCCGAGGATCGACTCACACCAAGGTGGCACGTGGCACAGCCCTGTGGGAAAGCCTCGTGGGAAAGCCTCGAGGGACAGCCTCGAGGGAAAGCCACAGATCCCTTGATCCACGTGACAGGAAGCGTGACACTACTGCTGCAGCTCGGGAGGAAAGCGCACGTGCATGCCCCCTCTCGAGACGAGGCCTGACTCCCCTGGGGAGACTCAGAAGCACTCCAAGATCCATGGCAACACTGGAGAGGAATCCTCAGGTTCCGGCCCCGACTCCACACAAGGACTGAGGCCCCGGCATGGACGGGAGAGGAATCCCGAGAGGTCCCCTAGCAACTCGCATGGGGACCGGCCTTTCCTGAGGCCACCAGAGCGGGTCCCTGTGGTCCCCGTCGTAACTCGAGAAGACCTGCCGCAACTCGAGAAAATCCGGGAGGTTCTCCTCTTCAGGCGAGATGAGGCCCATTTCCGCTGAGGCGTCTCGAGGCTGATCACACCTCACCTCTGGAACTTCGAAAGGCTCCTTCACACCCTTGGTGCAAATCAAGAAGTTCCCCGACATACCCGTCTCCACTCGAGAGGAATCACGAGGGTCCCGCCCACATCCAGAGGAGCCCCGTTTCCGCCTCGTAGCTCGAGATGAGGGATCCTTTCCCTGCTTCGTCGGGAAAGAGTTCCCGGCGTTCCCGTCGCATCTCAAGAGGAGGCCCTCTCAACAGGAACGGCGAGAGGAACTCCAGGGTCGTGCTACCATTCCAAGAGTCCCCCAGATGTCTCAGTCCATTCCAGAGGAACCTCTTTTCCCTTCACCGGCTCGTCTTTCACGCCGAGGATCGACTCACACCAAGGTGGCACGTGGCACAGCCCTGTGGGAAAGCCTCGTGGGAAAGCCTCGAGGGACAGGCTCGAGGGAAAGCCACAGATCCCTTGATCCACGTGACAGGAAGCGTGACACTACTGCTGCAGCTCGGGAGGAAAGCGCACGTGCATGCCCCCACTCGAGACGAGGCCTGACTCCCTGGGGAGACTCAGAAGCACCCCAAGATCCATGGCAACACTGGAGAGGAATCCTCAGGTTCCGGCCCCGACTCCACACAAGGACTGAGGCCCCGGCATGGACGGGAGAGGAATCCCGAGAGGTCCCCTAGCAACTCGCATGGGGACTGGCCTTTCCTGAGGCCACCAGAGCGGGTCCCTGAGGTCCCCGTCGTAACTCGAGAAGACCTGCCGCAACTCGAGAAAATCCAGGAGGTTCTCCCCTCCAGGCGAGCTGAGGCCCATTTCCGCTGAGGCGTCTCGAGGCTGATCACACCTCACCTCTGGAACTTCGAAAGGGTCCTTCACACCCTTGGTGCAAATCAAGAAGTTCCCCGACATACCCGTCTCCACTCGAGAGGAATCACGAGGGTCCCGCCCACATCCAGAGGAGCCCCGTTTCCGCCTCGTAGCTCGAGATGAGGGATCCTTTCCCTGCTTCGTCGGGAAAGAGTTCCCGGCGTTCCCGTCGCATCTCAAGTGGAGGCCCTCTCAACAGGAACGGCGAGAGGAACTCCAGGGTCGTGCCACCATTCCAAGATTCCCCCAGATATCTCAGTCCATTCCAGAGAAACCTCTTTTCCCTTCACCGGCTCGTCTTTCACGCCGAGGATCGACTCACACCAAGGTGGCACGTGGCAGAGCCCTGTGGGAAAGCCTCGTGGGAAAGCCTCGAGGGACAGCCTCGAGGGAAAGCCACAGATCCCTTGATCCACGTGACAGGAAGCGTGACACTACTGCTGCAGCTCGGGAGGAAAGCGCACGTGCATGCCCCCACTCGAGACGAGGCCTGACTCCACTGGGGAGACTCAGAAGCACCCCAAGATCCATGGCAACACTGGAGAGGAATCCTCAGGTTCCGGCCCCGACTCCACACAAGGACTGAGGCCCCGGCATGGACGGGAGAGGAATCCCGAGAGGTCCCCTAGCAACTCGCATGGGGACTGGCCTTTCCTGAGGCCACCAGAGCGGGTCCCTGAGGTCCCCGTCGTAACTCGAAAAGACCTGCCGCAACTCGAGAAAATCCAGGAGGTTCTCCCCTCCAGGCGAGATGAGGCCCATTTCTGCTGAGGCGTCTCGAGGCTGATCACACCTCCTCTCTGGAACTTCGAAAGGCTCCTTCACCCCCTGGTGCAAATCAAGAAGTTCCCTGACATACCCGTCTCCACTCGAGAGGAATCACGAGGGTCCCGCCCACATCCAGAGGAGCCCCGTTTCCGCCTCGTAGCTCGAGTTGAGGGATCCTTTCCCTGCTTCGTCGGGAAAGAGTTCCCGGCGTTCCCGTCGCATCTCAAGAGGAGGCCCTCTCAACAGGAACGGCGAGAGGAACTCCAGGGTCGTGCCACCATTCCAAGAGTCCCCCAGATGTCTCAGTCCATTCCAGAGGAACCTCTTTTCCCTTCACCGGCTCGTCTTTCACGCCGAGGATCGACTCACACCAAGGTGGCACGTGGCACAGCCCTGTGGGAAAGCCTCGTGGGAAAGCCTCGAGGGACAGCCTCGAGGGAAAGCCACAGATCCCTTGATCCACGTGACAGGAAGCGTGACACTACTGCTGCAGCTCGGGAGGAAAGCGCACGTGCATGCCCCCACTCGAGACGAGGCCTGACTCCCCTGGGGAGACTCAGAAGCACCCCAAGATCCATGGCAACACTGGAGAGGAATCCTCAGGTTCCGGCCCCGACTCCACACAAGGACTGAGGCCCCGGCATGGACGGGAGAGGAATCCCGAGAGGTCCCCTAGCAACTCGCATGGGGACTGGCCTTTCCTGAGGCCACCAGAGCGGGTCCCTGAGGTCCCCGTCGTAACTCGAGAAGACCTGCCGCAACTCGAGAAAATCCAGGAAGTTCTCCACTCCAGGGGAGATGAGGCCCATTTCCGCTGAGGCGTCTCGAGGCTGATCAACCTCACCTCTGGAACTTCGAAAGGGTCCTTCACACCCTTGGTGCAAATCAAGAAGTTCCCCGACATACCCGTCTCCACTCGAGAGGAATCACGAGGGTCCCGCCCACATCCAGAGGAGCCCCGTTTCCGCCTCGTAGCTCGAGATGAGGGATCCTTTCCCTGCTTCGTCGGGAAAGAGTTCCCGGCGTTCCCGTCGCATCTCAAGAGGAGGCCCTCTCAACAGGAACGGCGAGAGGAACTCCAGGGTCGTGCCACCATTCCAAGAGTCCCCCAGATGTCTCAGTCCATTCCAGAGGAACCTCTTTTCCCTTCACCGGCTCGTCTTTCACGCCGAGGATCGACTCACACCAAGGTGGCACGTGGCACAGCCCTGTGGGAAAGTCTCGTGGGAAAGCCTCGAGGGACAGCCTCGAGGGAAAGCCACAGATACCTTGATCCACGTGACAGGAAGCGTGACACTACTGCTGCAGCTCGGGAGGAAAGCGCACGTGCATGCCCCCACTCGAGACGAGGCCTGACTCCCCTGGGGAGACTCAGATGCACCCCAAGATCCATGGCAACACTGGAGAGGAATCCTCAGGTTCCGGCCCCGACTCCACACAAGGACTGAGGCCCCGGCATGGACGGGAGAGGAATCCCGAGAGGTCCCCTAGCAACTCGCATGGGGACCGGCCTTTCCTGAGGCCACCAGAGCGGGTCCCTGTGGTCCCCGTCGTAACTCGAGAAGACCTGCCACAACTCGAGAAAATCCGGGAGGTTCTCCCCTCCAGGCGAGATGAGGCCCATTTCCGCTGAGGCGTCTCGAGGCTGATCACACCTCACCTCTGGAACTTCGAAAGGGTCCTTCACACCCTTGGTGCAAATCAAGAAGTTCCCCGACATACCCGTCTCCACTCGAGCTGAATCACGAGGGTCCCGCCCACATCCAGAGGAGCCCCATTTCCGCCTCGTAGCTCGAGATGAGGGATCCTTTCCCTGCTTCGTCGGGAAACAGTTCACGGCCTTCCCGTCACATCTCAAGAGGAGGCCCTCTCAACAGGAACGGCGAGAGGAACTCCAGGGTCGTGCCACCATTCCAAGAGTCCCCCAGATGTCTCAGTCCATTCCAAAGGAACCTCTTTTCCCTTCACCGGCTCGTCTTTCACGCCGAGGATCGACTCACACCAAGGTGGCACGTGGCACAGCCCTGTGGGAAAGCCTCGTGGGAAAGCCTCCAGGGACAGCCTCGAGGGAAAGCCACAGATCCCTTGATCCACGTGACAGGAAGCGTGACACTACTGCTGCAGCTCGGGAGGAAAGCGCACGTGCATGCCCCCACTCGAGACGAGGCCTGACTCCCCTGGGGAGACTCAGATGCACCCCAAGATCCATGGCAACACTGGAGAGGAATCCTCAGGTTCCGGCCCCGACTCCACACAAGGACTGAGACCCCGGCATGGACGGGAGAGGAATCCCGAGAGGTCCCCTAGCAACTCGCATGGGGACCGGCCTTTCCTGAGGCCACCAGAGCGGGTCCCTGTGGTCCCCGTCGTAACTCGAGAAGACCTGCCACAACTCGAGAAAATCCGGGAGGTTCTCCCCTCCAGGCGAGATGAGGCCCATTTCTGCTGAGGCGTCTCGAGGCTGATCACACCTCACCTCTGGAACTTCGAAAGGGTCCTTCACACCCTTGGTGCAAATCAAGAAGTTCCCCGACATACCCGTCTCCACTCGAGCTGAATCACGAGGGTCCCGCCCACATCCAGAGGAGCCCCATTTCCGCCTCGTAGCTCGAGATGAGGGATCCTTTCCCTGCTTCGTCGGGAAACAGTTCCCGGCCTTCCCGGCACATCTCAAGAGGAGGCCCTATCAACAGGAACGGCGAGAGGAAATCCAGGGTCGTGCCACCATTCCAAGAGTCCCCCAGATGTCTCAGTCCATTCCAGAGGAACCTCTTTTCCCTTCACCGGCTCGTCTTTCACGCCGAGGATCGACTCACACCAAGGTGGCACGTGGCACAGCCCTGTGGGAAAGCCTCGTGGGAAAGCCTCGAGGGACAGCCTCGAGGGAAAGCCACAGATCCCTTGATCCACGTGACAGGAAGAGTGACACTACTGCTGCAGCTCGGGAGGAAAGCGCACGTGCATGCCCCCACTCGAGACGAGGCCTGACTCCCCTGGGGCGACTCAGAAGCACCCCAAGATCCATGGCAACACTGGAGAGGAATCCTCAGGTTCCGGCCCCCACTCCACACAAGGACTGAGGCCCCGGCATGGACGGGAGAGGAATCCCGAGAGGTCCCCTAGCAACTCGCATGGGGACCGGCCTTTCCTGAGGCCACCAGAGCGGGTCCCTGTGGTCCCCGTCGTAACTCGAGAAGACCTGCCACAACTCGAGAAAATCCGGGAGGTTCTCCCCTCCAGGCGAGATGAGGCCCATTTCCGCTGAGGCGTCTTGAGGCTGATCACACCTCACCTCTGGAACTTCGAAAGGGTCCTTCACACCCTTGGTGCAAATCAAGAAGTTCCCCGACATACCCGTCTCCACTCGAGAGGAATCACGAGGGTCCCGCCCACATCCAGAGGAGCCCCGTTTCCGCCTCGTAGCTCGAGATGAGGGATCCTTTCCCTGCTTCGTCGGGAAAGAGTTCCCGGCGTTCCCGTCGCCTCTCAAGAGGAGGCCCTCTCAACAGGAACGGCGAGAGGAACTCCAGGGTCGTGCCACCATTCCAAGAGTCCCCCAGATGTCTCAGTCCATTCCAGAGGAACCTCTTTTCCCTTCACCGGCTCGTCTTTCACGCCGAGGATCGACTCACACCAAGGTGGCCCGTGGCACAGCCCTGTGGGAAAGCCTCGTGGGAAAGCCTCGAGGGACAGCCTCGAGGGAAAGCCACAGATCCCTTGATCCACGTGACAGGAAGCGTGACACTACTTGCTGCAGCTCGGGAGGAAAGCGCACGTGCATGCCCCCACTCGAGACGAGGCCTGACTCCACTGGGGAGACTCAGAAGCACCCCAAGATCCATGACAACACTGGAGAGGAATCCTCAGGTTCCGGCCCCGACTCCACACAAGGACTGAGGCCCCGGCATGGACGGGAGAGGAATCCCGAGAGGTCCCCTAGCAACTCGCATGGGGACTGGCCTTTCCTGAGGCCACCAGAGCGGGTCCCTGAGGTCCCCGTCGTAACTCGAAAAGACCTGCCGCAACTCGAGAAAATCCAGGAGGTTCTCCCCTCCAGGCGAGATGAGGCCCATTTCCGCTGAGGCGTCTCGAGGCTGATCACACCTCCTCTCTGGAACTTCGAAAGGCTCCTTCACACCCTTGGTGCAAATCAAGAAGTTCCCTGACATACCCGTCTCCACTCGAGAGGAATCACGAGGGTCCCGCCCACATCCAGAGGAGCCCCGTTTCCGCCTCGTAGCTCGAGATGAGGGATCCTTTCCCTGCTTCGTCGGGAAAGAGTTCCCGGCGTTCCCGTCGCATCTCAAGAGGAGGCCCTCTCAACAGGAACGGCGAGAGGAACTCCAGGGTCGTGCCACCATTCCAAGAGTCCCCCAGATGTCTCAGTCCATTCCAGAGGAACCTCTTTTCCCTTCACCGGCTCGTCTTTCGCGCCGAGGATCGACTCACACCAAGGTGGCACGTGGCACAGCCCTGTGGGAAAGCCTCGTGGGAAAGCCTCGAGGGACAGCCTCGAGGGAAAGCCACAGATCCCTTGATCCACGTGACAGGAAGCGTGACACTACTGCTGCAGCTCGGGAGGAAAGCGCACGTGCATGCCCCCACTCGAGACGAGGCCTGACTCCCCTGGGGAGACTCAGAAGCACCCCAAGATCCATGGCAACACTGGAGAGGAATCCTCAGGTTCCGGCCCCGACTCCACACAAGGACTGAGGCCCCGGCATGGACGGGAGAGGAATCCCGAGAGGTCCCCTAGCAACTCGCATGGGGACCGGCCTTTCCTGAGGCCACCAGAGCGGGTCCCTGTGGTCCCCGTCGTAACTCGAGAAGACCTGCCACAACTCGAGAAAATCCGGGAGGTTCTCCCCTCCAGGCGAGATGAGGCCCATTTCCGCTGAGGCGTCTCGAGGCTGATCACACCTCACCTCTGGAACTTCGAAAGGGTCCTTCACACCCTTGGTGCAAATCAAGAAGTTCCCCGACATACCCGTCTCCACTCGAGCTGAATCACGAGGGTCCCGCCCACATCCAGAGGAGCCCCATTTCCGCCTCGTAGCTCGAGATGAGGGATCCTTTCCCTGCTTCGTCGGGAAACAGTTCCCGGCCTTCCCGTCACATCTCAAGAGGAGGCCCTCTCAACAGGAACGGCGAGAGGAAATCCAGGGTCGTGCCACCATTCCAAGAGTCCCCCAGATGTCTCAGTCCATTCCAGAGGAACCTCTTTTCCCTTCACCGGCTCGTCTTTCACGCCGAGGATCGACTCACACCAAGGTGGCACGTGGCACAGCCCTGTGGGAAAGCCTCGTGGGAAAGCCTCGAGGGACAGCCTCGAGGGAAAGCCACAGATCCCTTGATCCACGTGACAGGAAGAGTGACACTACTGCTGCAGCTCGGGAGGAAAGCGCACGTGCAAGCCCCCACTCGAGACGAGGCCTGACTCCCCTGGGGAGACTCAGAAGCACCCCAAGATCCATGGCAACACTGGAGAGGAATCCTCAGGTTCCGGCCCCCACTCCACACAAGGACTGAGGCCCCGGCATGGACGGGAGAGGAATCCCGAGAGGTCCCCTAGCAACTCGCATGGGGACCGGCCTTTCCTGAGGCCACCAGAGCGGGTCCCTGAGGTCCCCGTCGTAACTCGAGAAGACCTGCCGCAACTCGAGAAAATCCAGGAGGTTCTCCCCTCCAGGCGAGATGAGGCCCATTTCCGCTGAGGCGTCTCGAGGCTGATCACACCTCACCTCTGGAACTTCGAAAGGCTCCTTCACACCCTTGGTGCAAATCAAGAAGTTCCCCGACATACCCGTCTCCACTCGAGAGGAATCACGAGGGTCCCGCCCACATCCAGAGGAGCCCCGTTTCCGCCTCGTAGCTCGAGATGAGGGATCCTTTCCCTGCTTCGTCGGGAAAGAGTTCCCGGCGTTCCCGTCGCATCTCAAGAGGAGGCCCTCTAAACAGGAACGGCGAGAGGAACTCCAGGGTCGAGCCAGCATTCCAAGAGTCCCCCAGATGTCTCAGTCCATTCCAGAGGAACCTCTTTTCCCTTCACCGGCTCGTCTTTCACGCCGAGGATCGACTCACACCAAGGTGGCACGTGGCACAGCCCTGTGGGAAAGCCTCGTGGGAAAGCCTCGAGGGACAGCCTCGAGGGAAAGCCACAGATCCCTTGATCCACGTGACAGGAAGCCTGACACTACTGCTGCAGCTCGGGAGGAAAGCGCACGTGCATGCCCCCACTCGAGACGAGGCCTGACTCCCCTGGGGAGACTCAGAAGCACCCCAAGATCCATGGCAACACTGGAGAGGAATCCTCAGGTTCCGGCCCCGACTCCACACAAGGACTGAGGCCCCGGCATGGACGGGAGAGGAATCCCGAGAGGTCCCCTAGCAACTCGCATGGGGACCGGCCTTTCCTGAGGCCACCAGAGCGGGTCCCTGAGGTCCCCGTCGTAACTCGAGAAGACCTGCCACAACTCGAGAAAATCGGGGAGGTTCTCCCCTCCAGGCGAGATGAGGCCCATTTCCGCTGAGACGTCTCGAGGCTGATCACACCTCACCTCTGGAACTTCGAAAGGGTCCTTCACACCCTTGGTGCAAATCAAGAAGTTCCCCGACATACCCGTCTCCACTCGAGAGGAATCACGAGGGTCCCGCCCACATCCAGAGGAGCCCCGTTTCCGCCTCGTAGCTCGAGATGAGGGATCCTTTCCCTGCTTCGTCGGGAAAGAGTTCCCGGCGTTCCCGTCGCATCTCAAGAGGAGGCCCTCTCAACAGCAACGGCGAGAGGAACTCCAGGGTCTTGCCACCATTCCAAGAGTCCCCCAGATGTCTCAGTCCATTCCAGAGGAACCTCTTTTCCCTTCACCGGCTCGTCTTTCACGCCGAGGATCGACTCACACCAAGGTGGCACGTGGCACAGCCCTGTGGGAAAGCCTCGTGGGAAAGCCTCGAGGTACAGGCTCGAGGGAAAGCCACAGATCCCTTGATCCACGTGACAGGAAGCGTGACACTACTGCTGCAGCTCGGGAGGAAAGCGCACGTGCATGCCCCCACTCGAGACGAGGCCTGACTCCCCTGGGGAGACTCAGAAGCACCCCAAGATCCATGGCAACACTGGAGAGGAATCCTCAGGTTCCGGCCCCGACTCCACACAAGGACTGAGGCCCCGGCATGGACGGGAGAGGAATCCCGAGAGGTCCCCTAGCAACTCGCATGGGGACTGGCCTTTCCTGAGGCCACCAGAGCGGGTCCCTGAGGTCCCCGTCGTAACTCGAGAAGACCTGCCGCAACTCGAGAAAATCCAGGAGGTTCTCCCCTCCAGGCGAGATGAGGCCCATTTCCGCTGAGGCGTCTCGAGGCTGATCACACCTCACCTCTGGAACTTCAAAAGGGTCCTTCACACCCTTGGTGCAAATCAAGAAGTTCCCCGACATTCCCGTCTCCACTCGAGAGGAATCACGAGGGTCCCGCCCACATCCAGAGGAGCCCCGTTTCCGCCTCGTAGCTCGAGATGAGGGATCCTTTCCCTGCTTCGTCGGGAAAGAGTTCCCGGCGTTCCCGTCGCATCTCAAGAGGAGGCCCTCTCAACAGGAACGGCAAGAGGAACTCCAGGGTCGTGCCACCATTCCAAGAGTCCCCCAGATGTCTCAGTCCATTCCAGAGGAAACTCTTTTCCCTTCACCGGCTCGTCTTTCACGCCGAGGATCGACTCACACCAAGGTGGCACGTGGCACAGCCCTGTGGGAAAGCCTCGTGGGAAAGCCTCGAGGGACAGCCTCGAGGGAAAGCCACAGATCCCTTCATCCACGTGACAGGAAGCATGACACTACTGCTGCAGCTCGGGAGGAAATCGCACGTGCATGCCCCCACTCGAGACGAGGCCTGACTCCCCTGGGGAGACTCAGAAGCACCCCAAGATCCATGGCAACACTGGAGAGGAATCCTCCGGTTCCGGCCCCGACTCCACACAAGGACTGAGGCCCCGGCATGGACGGGAGAGGAATCCCGAGAGGTCCCCTAGCAACTCGCATGGGGACTGGCCTTTCCTGAGGCCACCAGAGCGGATCCCTGAGGTCCCCGTCGTAACTCGAGAGGACCTGCCGCAACTCGAGAAAATCCAGGAGGTTCTCCCCTCCAGGCGAGATGAGGCCCATTTCCGCTGAGGCGTCTCGAGGCTGATCACACCTCACCTCTGGCACTTCGAAAGGGTCCTTCACACCCTTGGTGCAAATCCAGAAGTTCCCCGACCTAGCCGTCTCCACTCGAGAGGAATCACGTGGGTCCCGCCCACATCCAGAGGAGCCCCGTTTCCGCCTCGTAGCTCGAGATGCGGGATCCTTTCCTGCTTCGTCGGGAAAGAGTTCCCGGCGTTCCCGTCGCAACTCAAGAGGAGGCCCTCTCAACAGGAACGGGGAGAGGAACTCCAGGATCGTGCCACCATTCCAAGAGTCCCCCACATGTCTCAGTCCATTCCAGAGGAACCTGTTTTCCCTTCACCGGCTCGTCTTTCACGCCGAGGATCGACTCACACCAAGGTGGCACGTGGCACAGCCCTGTGGGAAAGCCTGGTGGGAAAGCCTCGAGGGACAGCCTCGAGGGAAAGCCACAGATCCCTTGATCCACGTGACAGGAAGCGTGACACTACTGCTGCAGCTCGGGAGGAAAGCGCACGTGCATGCCCCCACTCGAGACGAGGCCTGACTCCCCTGGGGAGAATCAGATGCACCCCAAGATCCATGGCAACACTGGAGAGGAATCCTCAGGTTCCGGCCCCGACTCCACACAAGGTCTTAGGCCCCGGCATGGACGGGAGAGGAATCCCGAGATGGCCCCTAGAAACTCGCATGGGGACTGACCTCTCCTGAGGCCACCAGAGCGGGTCCCTGAGGTCCCCGTCGTAACTCGAGAAGACCTGCTGCAACTCGAGAAAATCCAGGACGTTCTCCCCTCCAGGCGAGATGAGCCCCATTTCCTCTGAGGCGTCTCGAGGCTGATCACACCTCCCCTCTGGAACTTCGAAAGGGTCCTTCACACCCTTGGTGTAAATCAAGAAGTTCCCCGACATACCCGTCTCCCCTCGAGAGGAATCACGAATGTCCCGTTCACATACAGAGGAGCCCCGGTTCCGCCTCGTAGCTCGAGATGAGGGATCCTTTCCCTGCTTCGTCGGGAAAGAGTTCCCGGCATTCCCGTCGCATCTCAAGGGGAGGCCCTCTCAACAGGAATAGCGAGAGGAACTCCAGGGTCGTGCCACCATTCCAAGAGTCCCCCAGATGTCTCAGTCCATTTCAGAGGAACCTCTTTTCCCTTCACCGGCTTGTCTTTCACGCCGAGGATCGACTCACACAAAGGTGGCACGTGGCACAACCCTGTGGGAAAGCCTCGTGGGAAAGCCTCGAGGGACAGCCTCGAGGGAAAGCCACAGATCCCTTGATCCACGTGACAGGAAGCGTGACACTACTGCTGCAGCTCGGGAGGAAAGCGCACGTGCATGCCCCCACTCGAGACGAGGCCTGACTCCCCTGGGGAGACTCAGAAGCACCCCAAGATCCATGGCAACACTGGAGAGGAAACCTCAGGTTCCGGCCCCGACTCCACACAAGGACTGAGGCCCCGGCATGGACGGGTGAGGAATCCCGAGAGGTCCGCTAGCAACTTCCATGGGAACTGGCCTTTCCTGAGGCCACCAGAGCGGGTCCCTGAGGTCCCCGTCGTAACTCGAGAAGACCTGCCGCAACTCGAGAATATCCAGGAGGTGCTACCCTCCAGGCGAGATGAGGCCCATTTCCAATGAGGCGTCTCGAGGCTAATCACACCTCCCCTCTGGAACTTCGAAAGGCTCCTTCACACCCTTGGTGCAAATCAAGAAGGTCCCCGACATACCCGTCTCCACTCGAGAGGAATCACGAGGGTCCCATCCACATCTAGAGGAGCCCCGTTTCCGCCTCGTAGCTCGAGATGAGGGATCCTTTCCCTGCTTCGTCGGGAAAGAGTTCCCGGCGTTCCCGTCGCATCTCAAGAGGAGGCCCTCTCAACAGGAACGGCGAGAGGAACTCCAGGGTCGTGCCACCATTCCAAGAGTCCCCCAGATGTCTCAGTCCATTCCAGAGGAACCTCTTTTCCCTTCACCGGCTCGTCTTTCACGCCGAGGATCGACTCGCACCAAGGTGGCACGTGGCACAGCCCTGTGGGAAAGCCTCGTGGGAAAGCCTCGAGGGACAGCCTCGAGGGAAAGCCACAGATCCCTTGATCCACGTGACAGGAAGCGTGACACTACTGCTGCAGCTCGGGAGGAAAGCGCACGTGCATGCCCCCACCCGAGACGAGGCCTGACTCCCCTGGGGAGACTCAGAAGCACCCCAAGATCCATGGCAACACTGGAGAGGAATCCTCAGGTTCCGGCCCCGACTCCACACAAGGACTGAGGCCCCGGCATGGACGGGAGAGGAATCCCGAGAGGTCCCCTAGCAACTCCCATGGGGACTGGCCTTTCCTGAGGCCACCAGAGTGGGTCCATGAGGTTCCCGTCGTAACTCGAGAAGACCTGCCGTAACTCGAGAAAATCCAGGAGGTTCTCCCCTCCAGGCGAGATGAGGCCCATTTCCGCTGAGGCGTCTCGAGGCTGATCACACCTCACCTCTGGAACTTCAAAAGGGTCCTTCACACCCTTGGTGCAAATCAAGAAGTTCCCCGACATTCCCGTCTCCACTCGAGAGGAATCACGAGGGTCCCGCCCACATCCAGAGGAGCCCCGTTTCCGCCTCGTAGCTCGAGATGAGGGATCCTTTCCCTGCTTCGTCGGGAAAGAGTTCCCGGCGTTCCCGTCGCATCTCAAGAGGAGGCCCTCTCAACAGGAACGGCAAGAGGAACTCCAGGGTCGTGCCACCATTCCAAGAGTCCCCCAGATCTCTCAGTCCATTCCAGAGGAACCTCTTTTCCCTTCACCGGCTCGTCTTTCACGCCGAGGATCGACTCACACCAAGGTGGCACGTGGCACAGCCCTGTGGGAAAGCCTCGTGGGAAAGCCTCGAGGGACAGCCTCGAGGGAAAGCCACAGATCCCTTGATCCACGTGACAGGAAGCGTGACACTACTGCTGCAGCTCGGGAGGAAATCGCACGTGCATGCCCCCACTCGAGACGAGGCCTGACTCCCCTGGGGAGACTCAGAAGCACCCCAAGATCCATGGCAACACTGGAGAGGAATCCTCAGGTTCCGGCCCCGACTCCACACAAGGACTGAGGCCCCGGCATGGACGGGAGAGGAATCCCGAGAGGTCCCCTAGCAACTCGCATGGGGACTGGCCTTTCCTGAGGCCACCAGAGCGGGTCCCTGAGGTCCCCGTCGTAACTCGAGAGGACCTGCCGCAACTCGAGAAAATCCAGGAGGTTCTCCCCTCCAGGCGAGATGAGGCCCATTTCCGCTGAGGCGTCTCGAGGCTGATCACACCTCACCTCTGGCACTTCGAAAGGGTCCTTCACACCCTTGGTGCAAATCCAGAAGTTCCCCGACCTAGCCGTCTCCACTCGAGAGGAATCACGTGGGTCCCGCCCACATCCAGAGGAGCCCCGTTTCCGCCTCGTAGCTCGAGATGCGGGATCCTTTCCTGCTTCGTCGGGAAAGAGTTCCCGGCGTTCCCGTCGCAACTCAAGAGGAGGCCCTCTCAACAGGAACGGGGAGAGGAACTCCAGGATCGTGCCACCATTCCAAGAGTCCCCCAGATGTCTCAGTCCTTTCCAGAGGAACCTCTTTTCCCTTCACTGGCTCGTCTTTCAAGCCGAGGATCGACTCACACCAAGGTGGCACGTGGCACAGCCCTGTGGGAAAGCCTCGTGGGAAAGCCTCGAGGGACAGCCTCGAGGGAAAGCCACAGATCCCTTGATCCACGTGACAGGAAGCGTGACACTACTGCTGCAGCTCGGGAGGAAAGCGCACGTGCATGCCCCCACTCGAGACGAGGCCTGACTCCCCTGGGGAGAATCAGATGCACCCCAAGATCCATGGCAACACTGGAGAGGAATCCTCAGGTTCCGGCCCCGACTCCACACAAGGTCTTAGGCCCCGGCATGGACGGGAGAGGAATCCCGAGATGGCCCCTAGAAACTCGCATGGGGACTGACCTCTCCTGAGGCCACCAGAGCGGGTCCCTGAGGTCCCCGTCGTAACTCGAGAAGACCTGCCGCAACTCGAGAAAATCCAGGAGGTTCTCCCCTCCAGGCGAGATGAGGCCCATTTCCGCTGAGGCGTCTCGAGTCCGATCACACCTCACATCTGGAACTTCAAAAGGGTCATTCATACCCTTGGTGCAAAACAAGAAGTACCCCGACATACCTGTCTCCACTCGAGAGGAATCACGAGGGTCCCGCCCACATCCAGAGGAGCCCCGTTTCCGCCTCGTATCTCTAGATGAGGGATTCTTTCCCTGCTTCTTCAGGAAAGAGTTCCCGGCGTTCCCGTCGCATCTCAAGTGGAGGCCCTCTGAACAGGAGCGGCGAGAGGAACTCCAGGGTCGTGCCACCATTCCAAGAGTCCCCCAGATGTCTCAGTCCATTCCAGAGGAACCTCTTTTCCCTTCACCGGCTGGTCTTTCACGCCGAGGATCGACTCACACCAAGGTGGCACGTGGCACAGCCCTGTGGGAAAGCCTCGAGGTACAGGCTCGAGGGAAAGCCACAGATCCCTTGATCCACGTGACAGGAAGCGTGACACTACTGCTGCAGCTCGGGAGGAAAGCGCACGTGCATGCCCCCACTCGAGACGAGGCCTGACTCCCCTGGGGAGACTCAGAAGCACCCCAAGATCCATGGCAACACTGGAGAGGAATCCTCAGGTTCCGGCCCCGACTCCACACAAGGACTGAGGCCCCGGCATGGACGGGAGAGGAATCCCGAGAGGTCCCCTAGCAACTCGCATGGGGACTGGCCTTTCCTGAGGCCACCAGAGCGGGTCCCTGAGGTCCCCGTCGTAACTCGAGAAGACCTGCCGCAACTCGAGAAAATCCAGGAGGTTCTCCCCTCCAGGCGAGATGAGGCCCATTTCCGCTGAGGCGTCTCGAGGCTGATCACACCTCACCTCTGGAACGTCGAAAGGCTCCTTCACACCCTTGGTGCAAATCAAGAAGTTCCCCGACATACACGTCTCCACTCGAGAGGAATCACGAGGGTCCCGCCCACATCCAGAGGAGCCCCATTTCCGCCTCGTAGCTCGAGATGAGGGATCCTTTCCCTGCTTCGTCGGGAAAGAGTTCCCGGCGTTCCCGTCGCATCTCAAGAGGAGGCCCTCTCAACAGGAACGGCGAGAGGAACTCCAGGGTCGTGCCACCATTCCAAGAGTCCCCCAGATGTCTCAGTCCATTCCAGAGGAACCTCTTTTCCCTTCACCGGCTCGTCTTTCACGCCGAGGATCGACTCGCACCAAGGTGGCACGTGGCACAGCCCTGTGGGAAAGCCTGGTGGGAAAGCCTCGAGGGACAGCCTCGAGGGAAAGCCACAGATCCCTTGATCCACGTGACAGGAAGCGTGACACTACTGCTGCAGCTCGGGAGGAAAGCGCACGTGCATGCCCCCACCCGAGACGAGGCCTGACTCCCCTGGGGAGACTCAGAAGCACCCCAAGATCCATGGCAACACTGGAGAGGAATCCTCAGGTTCCGGCCCCGACTCCACACAAGGACTGAGGCCCCGGCATGGACGGGAGAGGAATCCCGAGAGGTCCCCTAGCAACTCCCATGGGGACTGGCCTTTCCTGAGGCCACCAGAGTGGGTCCATGAGGTTCCCGTCGTAACTCGAGAAGACCTGCCGTAACTCGAGAAAATCCAGGAGGTTCTCCCCTCCAGGCGAGATGAGGCCCATTTCCGCTGAGGCGTCTCGAGGCTGATCACACCTCACCTCTGGAACTTCAAAAGGGTCCTTCACACCCTTGGTGCAAATCAAGAAGTTCCCCGACATTCCCGTCTCCACTCGAGAGGAATCACGAGGGTCCCGCCCACATCCAGAGGAGCCCCGTTTCCGCCTCGTAGCTCGAGATGAGGGATCCTTTCCCTGCTTCGTCGGGAAAGAGTTCCCGGCGTTCCCGTCGCATCTCAAGAGGAGGCCCTCTCAACAGGAACGGCAAGAGGAACTCCAGGGTCGTGCCACCATTCCAAGAGTCCCCCAGATCTCTCAGTCCATTCCAGAGGAACCTCTTTTCCCTTCACCGGCTCGTCTTTCACGCCGAGGATCGACTCACACCAAGGTGGCACGTGGCACAGCCCTGTGGGAAAGCCTCGTGGGAAAGCCTCGAGGGACAGCCTCGAGGGAAAGCCACAGATCCCTTGATCCACGTGACAGGAAGCGTGACACTACTGCTGCAGCTCGGGAGGAAATCGCACGTGCATGCCCCCACTCGAGACGAGGCCTGACTCCCCTGGGGAGACTCAGAAGCACCCCAAGATCCATGGCAACACTGGAGAGGAATCCTCAGGTTCCGGCCCCGACTCCACACAAGGACTGAGGCCCCGGCATGGACGGGAGAGGAATCCCGAGAGGTCCCCTAGCAACTCGCATGGGGACTGGCCTTTCCTGAGGCCACCAGAGCGGGTCCCTGAGGTCCCCGTCGTAACTCGAGAGGACCTGCCGCAACTCGAGAAAATCCAGGAGGTTCTCCCCTCCAGGCGAGATGAGGCCCATTTCCGCTGAGGCGTCTCGAGGCTGATCACACCTCACCTCTGGCACTTCGAAAGGGTCCTTCACACCCTTGGTGCAAATCCAGAAGTTCCCCGACCTAGCCGTCTCCACTCGAGAGGAATCACGTGGGTCCCGCCCACATCCAGAGGAGCCCCGTTTCCGCCTCGTAGCTCGAGATGCGGGATCCTTTCCTGCTTCGTCGGGAAAGAGTTCCCGGCGTTCCCGTCGCAACTCAAGAGGAGGCCCTCTCAACAGGAACGGCGAGAGGAACTCCAGGATCGTGCCACCATTCCAAGAGTCCCCCACATGTCTCAGTCCATTCCAGAGGAACCTGTTTTCCCTTCACCGGCTCGTCTTTCACGCCGAGGATCGACTCACACCAAGGTGGCACGTGGCACAGCCCTGTGGGAAAGCCTGGTGGGAAAGCCTCGAGGGACAGCCTCGAGGGAAAGCCACAGATCCCTTGATCCACGTGACAGGAAGCGTGACACTACTGCTGCAGCTCGGGAGGAAAGCGCACGTGCATGCCCCCACTCGAGACGAGGCCTGACTCCCCTGGGGAGACTCAGAAGCACCCCAAGATCCATGGCAACACTGGAGAGGAATCCTCAGGTTCCGGCCCCGACTCCACACAAGGACTGAGGCCCCGGCATGGACGGGTGAGGAATACCGAGAGGTCCCCTAACAACACGCATGGGGACTGGCCTTTCCTGAGGCCACCAGAGCGGGTCCCTGAGGTCCCCGTCGTAACTCGAGAAGACCTGCTGCAACTCGAGAAAATCCAGGAGGTTCTCCCCTCCAGGCGAGATGAGCCCCATTTCCTCTGAGGCGTCTCGAGGCTGATCACACCTCCCCTCTGGAACTTCGAAAGGGTCCTTCACACCCTTGGTGCAAATCAAGAAGTTCCCCGACATAACACGTCTCCACTCGAGAGGAATCACGAGGGTCCCGCCCACATCCAGAGGAGCCCCATTTCCGCCTCGTAGCTCGAGATGAGGGATCCTTTCCCTGCTTCGTCGGGAAAGAGTTCCCGGCGTTCCCGTCGCATCTCAAGAGGAGGCCCTCTCAACAGGAACGGCGAGAGGAACTCCAGGGTCGTGCCACCATTCCAAGAGTCCCCCAGATGTCTCAGTCCATTCCAGAGGAACCTCTTTTCCCTTCACCGGCTCGTCTTTCACGCCGAGGATCGACTCGCACCAAGGTGGCACGTGGCACAGCCCTGTGGGAAAGCCTCGTGGGAAAGCCTCGAGGGACAGCCTCGAGGGAAAGCCACAGATCCCTTGATCCACGTGACAGGAAGCGTGACACTACTGCTGCAGCTCGGGAGGAAAGCGCACGTGCATGCCCCCACCCGAGACGAGGCCTGACTCCCCTGGGGAGACTCAGAAGCACCCCAAGATCCATGGCAACACTGGAGAGGAATCCTCAGGTTCCGGCCCCGACTCCACACAAGGACTGAGGCCCCGGCATGGACGGGAGAGGAATCCCGAGAGGTCCCCTAGCAACTCCCATGGGGACTGGCCTTTCCTGAGGCCACCAGAGTGGGTCCATGAGGTTCCCGTCGTAACTCGAGAAGACCTGCCGTAACTCGAGAAAATCCAGGAGGTTCTCCCCTCCAGGCGAGATGAGGCCCATTTCCGCTGAGGCGTCTCGAGGCTGATCACACCTCACCTCTGGAACTTCAAAAGGGTCCTTCACACCCTTGGTGCAAATCAAGAAGTTCCCCGACATTCCCGTCTCCACTCGAGAGGAATCACGAGGGTCCCGCCCACATCCAGAGGAGCCCCGTTTCCGCCTCGTAGCTCGAGATGAGGGATCCTTTCCCTGCTTCGTCGGGAAAGAGTTCCCGGCGTTCCCGTCGCATCTCAAGAGGAGGCCCTCTCAACAGGAACGGCAAGAGGAACTCCAGGGTCGTGCCACCATTCCAAGAGTCCCCCAGATCTCTCAGTCCATTCCAGAGGAACCTCTTTTCCCTTCACCGGCTCGTCTTTCACGCCGAGGATCGACTCACACCAAGGTGGCACGTGGCACAGCCCTGTGGGAAAGCCTCGTGGGAAAGCCTCGAGGGACAGCCTCGAGGGAAAGCCACAGATCCCTTGATCCACGTGACAGGAAGCGTGACACTACTGCTGCAGCTCGGGAGGAAATCGCACGTGCATGCCCCCACTCGAGACGAGGCCTGACTCCCCTGGGGAGACTCAGAAGCACCCCAAGATCCATGGCAACACTGGAGAGGAATCCTCAGGTTCCGGCCCCGACTCCACACAAGGACTGAGGCCCCGGCATGGACGGGAGAGGAATCCCGAGAGGTCCCCTAGCAACTCGCATGGGGACTGGCCTTTCCTGAGGCCACCAGAGCGGGTCCCTGAGGTCCCCGTCGTAACTCGAGAGGACCTGCCGCAACTCGAGAAAATCCAGGAGGTTCTCCCCTCCAGGCGAGATGAGGCCCATTTCCGCTGAGGCGTCTCGAGGCTGATCACACCTCACCTCTGGCACTTCGAAAGGGTCCTTCACACCCTTGGTGCAAATCCAGAAGTTCCCCGACCTAGCCGTCTCCACTCGAGAGGAATCACGTGGGTCCCGCCCACATCCAGAGGAGCCCCGTTTCCGCCTCGTAGCTCGAGATGCGGGATCCTTTCCTGCTTCGTCGGGAAAGAGTTCCCGGCGTTCCCGTCGCAACTCAAGAGGAGGCCCTCTCAACAGGAACGGGGAGAGGAACTCCAGGATCGTGCCACCATTCCAAGAGTCCCCCACATGTCTCAGTCCATTCCAGAGGAACCTGTTTTCCCTTCACCGGCTCGTCTTTCACGCCGAGGATCGACTCACACCAAGGTGGCACGTGGCACAGCCCTGTGGGAAAGCCTCGTGGGAAAGCCTCGAGGGACAGCCTCGAGGGAAAGCCACAGATCCCTTGATCCACGTGACAGGAAGCGTGACACTACTGCTGCAGCTCGGGAGGAAAGCGCACGTGCATGCCCCCACTCGAGACGAGGCCTGACTCCCCTGGGGAGACTCAGAAGCACCCCAAGATCCATGGCAACACTGGAGAGGAATCCTCAGGTTCCGGCCCCGACTCCACACAAGGACTGAGGCCCCGGCATGGACGGGTGAGGAATACCGAGAGGTCCCCTAACAACACGCATGGGGACTGGCCTTTCCTGAGGCCACCAGAGCGGGTCCCTGAGGTCCCCGTCGTAACTCGAGAAGACCTGCTGCAACTCGAGAAAATCCAGGAGGTTCTCCCCTCCAGGCGAGATGAGCCCCATTTCCTCTGAGGCGTCTCGAGGCTGATCACACCTACCCTCTGGAACTTCGAAAGGGTCCTTCACACCCTTGGTGCAAATCAAGAAGTTCCCCGACATACCCGTCTCCCCTCGAGAGGAATCACGAATGTCCCGTTCACATCCAGAGGAGCCCCGTTTCCGCCTCGTAGCTCGAGATGAGGGATCCTTTCCCTGCTTCGTCGGGAAACAGTTCCCGGCATTCCCGTCGCATCTCAAGGGGAGGCCCTCTCAACAGGAATAGCGAGAGGAACTCCAGGGTCGTGCCACCATTCCAAGAGTCCCCCAGATGTCTCAGTCCATTTCAGAGGAACCTCTTTTCCCTTCACCGGCTTGTCTTTCACGCCGAGGATCGACTCACACCAAGGTGGCACGTGGCAAAACCCTGTGGGAAAGCCTCGTGGGAAAGCCTCGAGGGACAGCCTCGAGGGAAAGCCACAGATCCCTTGATCCACGTGACAGGAAGCGTGACACTACTGCTGCAGCTCGGGAGGAAAGCGCACGTGCATGTCCCCACTCGAGACGAGGCCTGACTCCCCTGGGGAAACTCAGAAGCACCCCAAGATCCATGGCAACACTGGAGAGGAAACCTCAGGTTCCGGCCCCGACTCCACACAAGGGACTGAGGGCCCCGGCATGGACGGGTGAGGAATCCCGAGAGGTCCCCTAGCAACTTCCATGGGAACTGGCCTTTCCTGAGGCCACCAGAGCGGGTCCCTGAGGTCCCCGTCGAAACTCGAGAAGACTTGCCGCAACTCGAGAAAATCCAGGAGGTGCTCCCCTCCAGGCGAGATGAGGCCCATTTCCAATGAGGCGTCTCGAGGCTAATCACACCTCCCCTCTGGAACTTCGAAAGGCTCCTTCACACCCTTGGTGCAAATCAAGAAGGTCCCCGACATACCCGTCTCCACTCGAGAGGAATCACGAGGGTCCCATCCACATCTAGAGGAGCCCCGTTTCCGCCTCGTAGCTCGAGATGAGGGATCCTTTCCCTGCTTCGTCGGGAAAGAGTTCCCGGCGTTCCCGTCGCATCTCAAGAGGAGGCCCTCTCAACAGGAACGGCGAAAGGAACTCCAGGGTCCTGCCACCATTCCAAGAGTCCCCCAGATGTCTCAGTCCTTTCCAGAGGAACCTCTTTTCCCTTCACTGGCTCGTCTTTCAAGCCGAGGATCGACTCACACCAAGGTGGCACGTGGCACAGCCCTGTGGGAAAGCCTCGTGGGAAAGCCTCGAGGGACAGCCTCGAGGGAAAGCCACAGATCCCTTGATCCACGTGACAGGAAGCGTGACACTACTGCTGCAGCTCGGGAGGAAAGCGCACGTGCATGCCCCCACTCGAGACGAGGCCTGACTCCCCTGGGGAGAATCAGATGCACCCCAAGATCCATGGCAACACTGGAGAGGAATCCTCAGGTTCCGGCCCCGACTCCACACAAGGTCTTAGGCCCCGGCATGGACGGGAGAGGAATCCCGAGATGGCCCCTAGAAACTCGCATGGGGACTGACCTCTCCTGAGGCCACCAGAGCGGGTCCCTGAGGTCCCCGTCGTAACTCGAGAAGACCTGCCGCAACTCGAGAAAATCCAGGAGGTTCTCCCCTCCAGGCGAGATGAGGCCCATTTCCGCTGAGGCGTCTCGAGTCCGATCACACCTCACATCTGGAACTTCAAAAGGGTCATTCATACCCTTGGTGCAAAACAAGAAGTACCCCGACATACCTGTCTCCACTCGAGAGGAATCACGAGGGTCCCGCCCACATCCAGAGGAGCCCCGTTTCCGCCTCGTATCTCTAGATGAGGGATTCTTTCCCTGCTTCTTCAGGAAAGAGTTCCCGGCGTTCCCGTCGCATCTCAAGTGGAGGCCCTCTGAACAGGAGCGGCGAGAGGAACTCCAGGGTCGTGCCACCATTCCAAGAGTCCCCCAGATGTCTCAGTCCATTCCAGAGAAACCTCTTTTCCCTTCACCGGCTGGTCTTTCACGCCGAGGATCGACTCACACCAAGGTGGCACGTGGCACAGCACTGTGGGAAAGCCTCGAGGTACAGGCTCGAGGGAAAGCCACAGATCCCTTGATCCACGTGACAGGAAGCGTGACACTACTGCTGCAGCTCAGGAGGAAAGCGCACGTGCATGCCCCCACTCGAGACGAGGCCTGACTCCCCTGGGGAGACTCAGAAGCACCCCAAGATCCATGGCAACACTGGAGAGGAATCCTCAGGTTCCGGCCCCGACTCCACACAAGGACTGAGGCCCCGGCATGGACGGGAGAGGAATCCCGAGAGGTCCCCTAGCAACTCCCATGGGGACTGGCCTTTCCTGAGGCCACCAGAGCGGGTCCCTGAGGTCCCCGTCGTAACTCGAGAAGACCTGCCGCAACTCGAGAAAATCCAGGAGGTTCTCCCCTCCAGGCGAGATGAGGCCCATTTCCGCTGAGGCGTCTCGAGGCTGATCACACCTCACCTCTGGAACGTCGAAAGGCTCCTTCACACCCTTGGTGCAAATCAAGAAGTTCCCCGACATACACGTCTCCACTCGAGAGGAATCACGAGGGTCCCGCCCACATCCAGAGGAGCCCCATTTCCGCCTCATAGCTCGAGATGAGGGATCCTTTCCCTGCTTCGTCGGGAAAGAGTTCCCGGCGTTCCCGTCGCATCTCAAGAGGAGGCCCTCTCAACAGGAACGGCGAGAGGAACTCCAGGGTCGTGCCACCATTCCAAGAGTCCCCCAGATGTCTCAGTCCATTCCAGAGGAACCTCTTTTCCCTTCACCGGCTCGTCTTTCACGCCGAGGATCGACTCGCACCAAGGTGGCACGTGGCACAGCCCTGTGGGAAAGCCTCGTGGGAAAGCCTCGAGGGACAGCCTCGAGGGAAAGCCACAGATCCCTTGATCCACGTGACAGGAAGCGTGACACTACTGCTGCAGCTCGGGAGGAAAGCGCACGTGCATGCCCCCACCCGAGACGAGGCCTGACTCCCCTGGGGAGACTCAGAAGCACCCCAAGATCCATGGCAACACTGGAGAGGAATCCTCAGGTTCCGGCCCCGACTCCACACAAGGACTGAGGCCCCGGCATGGACGGGAGAGGAATCCCGAGTGGTCCCCTAGCTACTCCCATGGGGACTGGCCTTTCCTGAGGCCACCAGAGTGGGTCCATGAGGTTCCCGTCGTAACTCGAGAAGACCTGCCGTAACTCGAGAAAATCCAGGAGGTTCTCCCCTCCAGGCGAGATGAGGCCCATTTCCGCTGAGGCGTCTCGAGGCTGATCACACCTCACCTCTGGAACTTCAAAAGGGTCCTTCACACCCTTGGTGCAAATCAAGAAGTTCCCCGACATTCCCGTCTCCACTCGAGAGGAATCACGAGGGTCCCGCCCACATCCAGAGGAGCCCCGTTTCCGCCTCGTAGCTCGAGATGAGGGATCCTTTCCCTGCTTCGTCGGAAAGAGTTCCCGGCGTTCCCGTCGCATCTCAAGAGGAGGCCCTCTCAACAGGAACGGCAAGAGGAACTCCAGGGTCGTGCCACCATTCCAAGAGTCCCCCAGATGTCTCAGTCCATTCCAGAGGAACCTCTTTTCCCTTCACCGGCTCGTCTTTCACGCCGAGGATCGACTCACACCAAGGTGGCACGTGGCACAGCCCTGTGGGAAAGCCTCGTGGGAAAGCCTCGAGGGACAGCCTCGAGGGAAAGCCACAGATCCCTTGATCCACGTGACAGGAAGCGTGACACTACTGCTGCAGCTCGGGAGGAAAGCGCACGTGCATGCCCCCACTCGAGACGAGGCCTGACTCCCCTGGGGAGACTCAGAAGCACCCCAAGATCCATGGCAACACTGGAGAGGAATCCTCAGGTTCCGGCCCCGACTCCACACAAGGACTGAGGCCCCGACATGGACGGGAGAGGAATCCCGAGAGGTCCCCTAGCAACTCGCATGGGGACTGGCCTTTCCTGAGGCCACCAGAGCGGGTCCCTGAGGTCCCCGTCGTAACTCGAGAAGACCTGCCGCAACTCGAGAAAATCCAGGAGGTTCTCCCCTCCAGGCGAGATGAGGCCCATTTCCGCTGAGGCGTCTCGAGGCTGATCACACCTCACCTCTGGAACTTCGAAAGGCTCCTTCACACCCTTGGTGCAAATCAAGAAGTTCCCCGACATACCCGTCTCCACTCGAGAGGAATCACGAGGGTCCCGCCCACATCCAGAGGAGCCCCGTTTCCGCCTCGTAGCTCGAGGTGAGGGATCCTTTCCCTGCTTCGTCGTGAAAGAGTTCCCGGCATTCCCGTCGCATCTCAAGAGGAGGCCCTCTCAACAGGAACGGCGAGAGGAACTCCAGGGTCTTGCTACCATTCCAAGAGTCCCCCAGATGTCTCAGTCCATTCCAGAGGAACCTCTTTTCCCTTCACCGGCTCGTCTTTCACGCCGAGGATCGACTCACACCAAGGTGGCACGTGGCACAGCCCTGTGGGAAAGCCTCGTGGGAAAGCCTAGAGGGACAGGCTCAAGGGAAAGCCACAGATCACTTGATCCACGTGACAGGAAGCGTGACACTACTGCTGCAGCTCGGGAGGAAAGCGCACGTGCAAGCCCCCACTCGAGACGAGGCCTGACTCCCCTGGGGAGACTCAGAAGCACCCCAAGATCCATGGCAACACTGGAGAGGAATCCTCAGGTTCCGGCCCCGACTCCACACAAGGACTGAGGCCCCGGCATGGACGGGAGAGGAATCCCGAGAGGTCCCCTAGCAACTCGCATGGGGACTGGCCTTTCCTGAGGCCACCAGAGCGGGTCCCTGAGGTCCCCGTCGTAACTCGAGAAGACCTGCCGCAACTCGGGAAAATCCAGGAGGTTCTCCCCTCCAGGCGAGATGAGGCCCATTTCCGCTGAGGCGTCTCGAGGCTGATCACACCTCACCTCTGGAACTTCGAAAGGCTCCTTCACACCCTTGGTGCAAATCAAGAAGTTCCCTGACATACCCGTCTCCACTCGAGAGGAATCACGAGGGTCCCGCCCACATCCAGAGGAGCCCCGTTTCCGCCTCGTAGCTCGAGATGAGGGATCCTTTCCCTGCTTCGTCGGGAAAGAGTTCCCGGCATTCCCGTCGCATCTCAAGAGGAGGCCCTCTCAACAGGAACGGCGAGAGGAACTCCAGGGTCGTGCCACCATTCCAAGAGTCCCCCAGATGTCTCAGTCCATTCCAGAGGAACCTCTTTTCCCTTCACCGGCTCGTCTTTCACGCCGAGGATCGACTCACACCAAGATGGCACGTGGCACAGCCCTGTGGGAAAGCCTCGTGGGAAAGCCTCGAGGGACAGCCTCGAGGGAAAGCCACAGATCCCTTGATCCACGTGACAGGAAGCGTGACACTACTGCTGCAGCTCGGGAGGAAAGCGCACGTGCATGCCCCCACTCGAGACGAGGCCTGACTCCCCTGGGGAGACTCAGAAGCACCCCAAGATCCATGGAAACACTGGAGAGGAATCCTCAGGTTCCGGCCCCGAATCCACACAAGGACTGAGGCCCCGGCATGGACGGGAGAGGAATCCCGAGAGGTCCCCTAGCAACTCGCATGGGGACTGGCCTTTCCTGAGGCCACCAGAGCGGGTCCCTGAGGTCCCCGTCGTAACTCGAGAAGACCTTCCGCAACTCGAGAAAATCCAGGAGGTTCTCCCCTCCAGGCGAGATGAGGCCCATTTCCGCTGAGGCGTCTCGAGGCTGATCACACCTCACCTCTGGAACTTCGAAAGGGTCCTTCACACCCTTGGTGCAAATCAAGAAGTTCCCCGACATACCCGTCTCCACTCGAGAGGAATCACGAGGGTCCCGCCCACATCCAGAGGAGCCCCGTTTCCGCCTCGTAGCTCGAGATGAGGTATCCTTTCCCTGCTTCGTCGGGAAAGAGTTCCCGGCGTTCCCGTCGCATCTCAAGAGGAGGCCCTCTCAACAGGAACGGCGAGAGGAACTCCAGGGTCGTGCCACCATTCCAAGAGTCCCCCAGATGTCTCAGTCCATTCCAGAGGAACCTCTTTTCCCTTCACCGGCTCGTCTTTCACGCCGAGGATCGACTCACACCAAGGTGGCACGTGGCACAGCCCTGTGGGAAAGCCTCGTGGGAAAGCCTCGAGGGACAGCCTCGAGGGAAAGCCACAGATCCCTTGATCCACGTGACAGGAAGCGTGACACTACTGCTGCAGCTCGGGAGGAAAGCGCACGTGCATGCCCCCACTCGAGACGAGGCCTGACTCCCCTGGGGAGACTCAGAAGCACCCCAAGACCCATGGCAACACTGGAGAGGAATCCTCAGGTTCCGGCCCCGACTCCACACAAGGACTGAGGCCCCGGCATGGACGGGAGAGGAATCCCGAGAGGTCCCCCAGCAACTCGCATGGGGACTGGCCTTTCCTGAGGCCACCAGAGCGGGTCCCTGAGGTCCCCGTCGTAACTCGAGAAGACCTGCCGCAACTCGAGAAAATCCAGGAGGTTCTCCCCTCCAGGCGAGATGAGGCCCATTTCCGCTGAGGCGTCTCGAGGCTGATCACACCTCACCTCTGGAAATTCGAAAGGCTCCTTCACACCCTTGGTGCAAATCAAGAAGTTCCCCGACATACCCGTCTCCACTCGAGAGGAATCACGAGGGTCCCGCCCACATCCAGAGGAGCCCCGTTTCCGCCTCGTAGCTCGAGATGAGGGATCCTTTCCCTGCTTCGTCGGGAAAGAGTTCCCGGCATTCCCGTCGCATCTCAAGAGGAGGCCCTCTCAACAGGAACGGCGAGAGGAACTCCAGGGTCGAGCCACCATTCCAAGAGTCCCCCAGATGTCTCAGTCCATTCCAGAGGAACCTCTTTTCCCTTCACCGGCTCGTCTTTCACGCCGAGGATCGACTTACACCAAGGTGGCACGTGGCACAGCCCTGTGGGAAAGCCTCGTGGGAAAGCCTAGAGGGACAGCCTCGAGGGAAAGCCACAGATCCCTTGATCCACGTGACAGGAAGCGTGACACTACTGCTGCAGCTCGGGAGGAAAGCGCACGTGCAAGCCCCCACTCGAGACGAGGCCTGACTCCCCTGGGGAGACTCAGAAGCACCCCAAGATCCATGGCAACACTGGAGAGGAATCCTCAGGTTCCGGCCCCGACTCCACACAAGGACTGAGGCCCCGGCATGGACGGGAGAGGAATCCCGAGAGGTCCCCTAGCAACTCGCATGAGGACTGGCCTTTCCTGAGGCCACCAGAGCGGGTCCCTGAGGTCCCCGTCGTAACTCGAGAAGACCTGCCACAACTCGAGAAAATCCAGGAGGTTCTCCCCTCCAGGCGAGATGAGGCCCATTTCCGCTGAGGCGTCTCGAGGCTGATCACACCTCACCTCTGGAACTTCGAAAGGGTCCTTCACACCCTTGGTGCAAATCAAGAAGTTCCCCGACATACCCGTCTCCACTCGAGAGGAATCACGAGGGTCCCGCCCACATCCAGAGGAGCCCCGTTTCCGCCTCGTAGCTCGAGATGAGGTATCCTTTCCCTGCTTCGTCGGGAAAGAGTTCCCGGCGTTCCCGTCGCATCTCAAGAGGAGGCCCTCTCAACAGGAACGGCGAGAGGAACTCCAGGGTCGTGCCACCATTCCAAGAGTCCCCCAGATGTCTCAGTCCATTCCAGAGGAACCTCTTTTCCCTTCAGCGGCTCGTCTTTCACGCCGAGGATCGACTCACACCAAGGTGGCACGTGGCACAGCCCTGTGGGAAAGCCTCGTGGGAAAGCCTCGAGGGACAGCCTCGAGGGAAAGCCACAGATCCCTTGATCCACGTGACAGGAAGCGTGACACTACTGCTGCAGATCGGGAGGAAAGCGCACGTGCATGCCCCCACTCGAGACGAGGCCTGACTCCCCTGGGGAGACTCAGAAGCACCCCAAGATCCATGGCAACACTGGAGAGGAATCCTCAGGTTCCGGCCCCGAATTCACACAAGGACTGAGGCCCCGGCATGGACGGGAGAGGAATCCCGAGAGGTCCCCTAGCAACTCGCATGGGGACTGGCCTTTCCTGAGGCCACCAGAGCGGGTCCCTGAGGTCCCCGTCGTAACTCGAGAAGACCTGCCACAACTCGAGAAAATCCAGGAGGTTCTCCCCTCCAGGCGAGATGAGGCCCATTTCCGCTGAGGCGTCTCGAGGCTGATCACACCTCCCCTCTGGAATTTCGAAAGGCTCCTTCACACCCTTGGTGCAAATCAAGAAGTTCCCCGACATACCCGTCTCCACTCGAGAGGAATCACGAGGGTCCCGCCCACATCCAGAGGAGCCCCGTTTCCGCCTCGTAGCTCGAGATGAGGGATCCTTTCCCTGCTTCGTCGGGAAAGAGTTCCCGGCGTTCCCGTCGCATCTCAAGAGGAGGCCCTCTCAACAGGAACGGCGAGAGGAACTCCAGGGTCGTGCCACCATTCCAAGAGTCCCCCAGATGTCTCAGTCCATTCCAGAGGAACCTCTTTTCCCTTCACCGGCTCGTCTTTCACGCCGAGGATCGACTCACACCAAGGTGGCACGTGGCACAGCCCTGTGGGAAAGTCTCGTGGGAAAGCCTCGAGGGACAGCCTCGAGGGAAAGCCACAGATACCTTGATCCACGTGACAGGAAGCGTGACACTACTGCTGCAGCTCGGGAGGAAAGCGCACGTGCATGCCCCCACTCGAGACGAGGCCTGACTCCCCTGGGGAGACTCAGATGCACCCCAAGATCCATGGCAACACTGGAGAGGAATCCTTAGGTTCCGCCCCCGACTCCACACAAGGACTGAGGCCCCGGCATGGACGGGAGAGGAATCCGGAGAGGTTCCCTAGCAACTCGCATGGGGACTGGCCTTTCCTTAGGCCACCAGAGCGGGTCCCTGTGGTCCCCGTCGTAACTCGAGAAGACCTGCCGCAACTCGAGAAAATCCAGGAGGTTCTCCCCTCCAGGCTAGATGAGGCCCATTTCCGCTGAGGCGTCTCGAGGCTGATCACACCTCACCTCTGGAACTTCGAAAGGGTCCTTCACACCCTTGGTGCAAATCAAGAAGTTCCCCGACATACCCGTCTCCACTCGAGAGGAATCACGAGGGTCCCGCCCACATCCAGAGGAGCCCCGTTTCCGCCTCGTAGCTCGAGATGAGGGATCCTTTCCCTGCTTCGTCGGGAAAGAGTTCCCGGCGTTCCCGTCGCATCTCAAGAGGAGGCCCTCTCAACAGGAACGGCGAGAGGAACTCCAGGGTCGTGCCACCATTCCAAGAGTCCCCCAGAAGTCTCAGTCCATTCCAGAGGAACCTCTTTTCCCTTCACCGGCTCGTCTTTCACGCCGAGGATCGACTCACACCAAGGTGGCACGTGGCACAGCCCTGTGGGAAAGCCTCGTGGGAAAGCCTCGAGGGACAGGCTCGAGGGAAAGCCACAGATCCCTTGATCCACGTGACAGGAAGCGTGACACTACTGCTGCAGCTCGGGAGGAAAGCGCACGTGCATGCCCCCACTCGAGACGAGGCCTGACTCCCCTGGGGAGACTCAGAAGCACCCCAAGATCCATGGCAACACTGGAGAGGAATCCTCAGGTTCCGGCCCCGAATCCACACAAGGACTGAGGCCCCGGCATGGACGGGAGAGGAATCCCGAGAGGTCCCCTAGCAACTCGCATGGGGACTGGCCTTTCCTGAGGCCACCAGAGCGGGTCCCTGAGGTCCCCGTCGTAACTCGAGAAGACCTGCCACAACTCGAGAAAATCCAGGAAGTTCTCCCCTCCAGGCGAGATGAGGCCCATTTCCGCTGAGGCGTCTCGAGGCTGATCACACCTCCCCTCTGGAATTTCGAAAGGCTCCTTCACACCCTTGGTGCAAATCAAGAAGTTACCCGACATACCCGTCTCCACTCGAGAGGAATCACGAGGGTCCCGCCCACATCCAGAGGAGCCCCGTTTCCGCCTCGTAGCTCGAGATGAGGGATCCTTTCCCTGCTTCGTCGGGAAAGAGTTCCCGGCGTTCCCGTCGCATCTCAAGAGGAGGCCCTCTCAACAGGAACGGCGAGAGGAACTCCAGGGTCGTGCCACCATTCCAAGAGTCCCCCAGATGTCTCAGACCATTCCAGAGGAACCTCTTTTCCCTTCACCGGCTCGTCTTTCACGCCGAGGATCGACTCACACCAAGGTGGCATGTGGCACAGCCCTGTGGGAAAGTCTCGTGGGAAAGCCTCGAGGGACAGCCTCGAGGGAAAGCCACAGATCCCTTGATCCACGTGACAGGAAGCGTGACACTACTGCTGCAGCTCGGGAGGAAAGCGCACGTGCATGCCCCCACTCGAGACGAGGCCTGACTCCCCTGGGGAGACTCAGATGCACCCCAAGATCCATGGCAACACTGGAGAGGAATCCTTAGGTTCCGCCCCCGACTCCACACAAGGACTGAGGCCCCGGCATGGACGGGAGAGGAATCCGGAGAGGTTCCCTAGCAACTCGCATGGGGACTGGCCTTTCCTTAGGCCACCAGAGCGGGTCCCTGTGGTCCCCGTCGTAACTCGAGAAGACCTGCCGCAACTCGAGAAAATCCAGGAGGTTCTCCCCTCCAGGCTAGATGAGGCCCATTTCCGCTGAGGCGTCTCGAGGCTGATCACACCTCACCTCTGGAACTTCGAAAGGGTCCTTCACACCCTTGGTGCAAATCAAGAAGTTCCCCGACATACCCGTCTCCACTCGAGAGGAATCACGAGGGTCCCGCCCACATCCAGAGGAGCCCCGTTTCCGCCTCGTAGCTCGAGATGAGGGATCCTTTCCCTGCTTCGTCGGGAAAGAGTTCCCGGCGTTCCCGTCGCATCTCAAGAGGAGGCCCTCTCAACAGGAACGGCGAGAGGAACTCCAGGGTCGTGCCACCATTCCAAGAGTCCCCCAGAAGTCTCAGTCCATTCCAGAGGAACCTCTTTTCCCTTCACCGGCTCGTCTTTCACGCCGAGGATCGACTCACACCAAGGTGGCACGTGGCACAGCCCTGTGGGAAAGCCTCGTGGGAAAGCCTCGAGGGACAGGCTCGAGGGAAAGCCACAGATCCCTTGATCCACGTGACAGGAAGCGTGACACTACTGCTGCAGCTCGGGAGGAAAGCGCACGTGCATGCCCCCACTCGAGACGAGGCCTGACTCCCCTGGGGAGACTCAGAAGCACCCCAAGATCCATGGCAACACTGGAGAGGAATCCTCAGGTTCCGGCCCCGAATCCACACAAGGACTGAGGCCCCGGCATGGACGGGAGAGGAATCCCGAGAGGTCCCCTAGCAACTCGCATGGGGACTGGCCTTTCCTGAGGCCACCAGAGCGGGTCCCTGAGGTCCCCGTCGTAACTCGAGAAGACTTTCCGCAACTCGAGAAAATCCAGGAGGTTCTCCCCTCCAGGCGAGATGAGGCCCATTTCCGCTGAGGCGTCTCGAGGCTGATCACACCTCCCCTCTGGAACTTCGAAAGGGTCCTTCACACCCTTGGTGCAAATCAAGAAGTTCCCTGACATACCCCTCTCCACTCGAGAGGAATCACGAGGGTCCCAACCACATCCAGAGGAGCCCCGTTTCCGCCTCGTAGCTCGAGATGAGGGATCCTTTCCCTGCTTCTTCGGGAAAGAGTTCCCGGCCTTTCCGTCGCATCTCAAGAGGAGGCCCTCTCAACAGGAACGGCGAGAGGAACTCCAGGGTCGTGCCACCATTCCAAGAGTCCCCCAGATGTCTCAGTCCATTCCAGAGGAACCTATTTTCCCTTCACCGGCTCGTCTTTCACTCCGAGGATCGACTCACACCAAGGTGGCACGTGGCACAGGCCTGTGGGAAAGCCTCGTGGGAAAGCCTCGAGGGACAGCCTCGAGGGAAAGCCACAGATCCCTTGATCCACGTGACAGGAAGCGTGACACTACTGCTGCAGATCGGGAGGAAAGCGCACGGGCAAGCCCCCACTCGAGACGAGGCCTGACTCCCCTGGGGAGACTCAGAAGCACCCCAAGATCCATGGCAACACTGGAGAGGAATCCTCAGGTTCCGGCCCCGAATCCACACAAGGACTGAGGCCCCGGCATGGACGGGAGAGGAATCCCGAGAGGTCCCCTAGCAACTCGCATGGGGACTGGCCTTTCCTGAGGCCACCAGAGCGGGTCCCTGAGGTCCCCGTCGTAACTCGAGAAGACCTGCCGCAACTCGAGAAAATCCAGGAGGTTCTCCCCTCCAGGCGAGATGAGGCCCATTTCCGCTGAGGCGTCTCGAGGCTGATCACACCTCACCTCTGGAACTTCGAAAGGGTCCTTCACACCCTTGGTGCAAATCAAGAAGTTCCCCGACATACCCGTCTCCACTCGAGAGGAATCACGAGGGTCCCGCCCACATCCAGAGGAGCCCCGTTTCCGCCTCGTAGCTCGAGATGAGGGATCCTTTCCCTGCTTCGTCGGGAAAGAGTTCCCGGCGTTCCCGTCGCATCTCAAGAGGAGGCCCTCTCAACAGGAACGGCGAGAGGAACTCCAGGGTCGTGCCACCATTCCAAGAGTCCCCCAGATGTCTCAGTCCATTCCAGAGGAACCTCTTTTCCCTTCACCGGCTCGTCTTTCACGCCGAGGATCGACCCACTCCAAGGTGGCACGTGGCACAGCCCTGTGGGTAAGCCTCGTGGGAAAGCCTCGAGGGACAGCCTCGAGGGAAAGCCACAGATCCCTTGATCCACGTGACAGGAAGCATGACACTACTGCAGCAGCTCGGGAGGAAAGCGCACGTGCATGCCCCCACTCGAGACGAGGCCTGACTCCCCTGGGGAGACTCAGAAGCACCCCAAGATCCATGGCAACACTGGAGAGGAATCCTCAGGTTCCGGCCCCGATTCCACACAAGGACTGAGGCCCCGGCATGGATGGGAGAGGAATCCCGAGAGGTCCCCTAGCAACTCGCATGGGGACTGGCCTTTCCTGAGGCCACCAGAGCGGGTCCCTGAGGTCCCCGTCGTTACTCGAGAAGACCTGCCGCAACTCGAGAAAATCCAGGAGGTTCTCCCCTCCAGGCGAGATGAGGCCCATTTCCGCTGAGGCGTCTCGAGGCTGATCACACCTCCCCTCTGGAACTTCGAAAGGGTCCTTCACACCCTTGGAGCAAATCAAGAAGTTCCCCGACCTAGCCGTCTCCACTCGAGAGGAATCACGAGGGTCCCGCCCACATCCAGAGGAGCCCCGTTTCCGCCTCGTAGCTCGAGATGAGGGATCCTTTCCCTGCTTCGTCGGGAAAGAGTTCCCGGCGTTCCCGTCGCATCTCAAGAGGAGGCCCTCTCAACAGGAACGGCGAGAGGAACTCCAGGGTCGTGCCACCATTCCAAGAGTCCCCCAGATGTCTCAGTCCATTCCAGAGGAACCTCTTTTCCCTTCAGCGGCTCGTCTTTCACGCCGAGGATCGACTCACACCAAGGTGGCACGTGGCACAGCCCTGTGGGAAAGCCTCGTGGGAAAGCCACAGATCCCTTGATCCACGTGACAGGAAGCGTGACACTACTGCTGCAGCTCGGGAGGAAAGCGCACGTGCATGCCCCCACTCGAGACGAGGCCTGACTCCCCTGGGGAGACTCAGAAGCACCCCAAGATACATGGAAACACTGGAGAGGAATCCTCAGGTTCCGGCCCCGACTCCACACAAGGACTGAGGCCCCGGCATGGACGGGAGAGGAATCCCGAGAGGTCCCCTAGCAACTCGCATGGGGACTGGCCTTTCCTGAGGCCACCAGAGCGGGTCCCTGAGGTCCCCGTCGTAACTCGAGAAGACCTGCCGCAACTCGAGAAAATCCAGGAGGTTCTCCCCTCCAGGCGAGATGAGGCCCATTTCCGCTGAGGCGTCTCGAGGCTGATCACACCTCACCTCTGGAACTTCGAAAGGGTCCTTCACACCCTTGGTGCAAATCAAGAAGTTCCCCGACCTAGCCGTCTCCACTCGAGAGGAATCACGAGGGTCCCGCCCACATCCAGAGGAGCCCCGTTTCCGCCTCGTAGCTCGAGATGAGGGATCCTTTCCCTGCTTCGTCGGGAAAGAGTTCCCGGCGTTCCCGTCGCATCTCAAGAGGAGGCCCTCTCAACAGGAACGGCGAGAGGAACTCCAGGGTCGTGCCACCATTCCAAGAGTCCCCCAGATGTCTCAGTCCATTCCAGAGGAACCTCTTTTCCCTTCAGCGGCTCGTCTTTCACGCCGAGGATCGACTCACACCAAGGTGGCACGTGGCACAGCCCTGTGGGAAAGCCTCGTGGGAAAGCATCGAGGGACAGCCTCGAGGGAAAGCCACAGATCCCTTATTCCACGTGACAGGAAGCGTGACACTACTGCTGCAGCTCGGGAGGAAAGCGCACGTGCATGCCCCCACTCGAGACGAGGCCTGACTCCCCTGGGGAGACTCAGAAGCACCCCAAGATCCATGGCAACACTGGAGAGGAATCCTCAGGTTCCGGCCCCGACTCCACACAAGGACTGAGGCCCCGGCATGGACGGGAGAGGAATCCCGAGAGGTCCCCTAGCAACTCGCATGGGGACTGGCCTTTCCTGAGGCCACCAGAGCGGGTCCCTGAGGTCCCCGCCGTAACTCGAGAAGACCTGCCGCAACTCGAGAAAATCCAGGAGGTTCTCCCCTCCAGGCGAGATGAGGCCCATTTCCGCTGAGGCGTCTCGAGGCTGATCACACCTCACCTCTGGAACTTCGAAAGGGTCCTTCACACCCTTGGTGCAAATCAAGAAGTTTCCCGACATACCCGTCTCCACTCGAGAGGAATCACGAGGGTCCCGCCCACATCCAGAGGAGCCCCGTTTCCGCCTCGTAGCTCGAGATGAGGGATCCTTTCCCTGCTTCGTCGGGAAAGAGTTCCCGGCGTTCCCGTCGCATCTCAAGAGGAGGCCCTCTCAACAGGAACGGCGAGAGGAACTCCAGGGTCGTGCCACCATTCCAAGAGTCCCCCAGATGTCTCAGTCCATTCCAGAGGAACCTCTTTTCCCTTCAGCGGCTCGTCTTTCACGCCGAGGATCGACTCACACCAAGGTGGCACGTGGCACAGCCCTGTGGGAAAGCCTCGTGGGAAAGCCTCGAGGGACAGCCTCGAGGGAAAGCCACAGATCCCTTGATCCACGTGACAGGAAGCGTGACACTACTGCTGCAGCTCGGGAGGAAAGCGCACGTGCATGCCCCCACTCGAGACGAGGCCTGACTCCCATGGGGAGACTCAGAAGCACACCAAGATCCATGGCAACACTGGAGAGGAATCCTCAGGTTCCGGCCCCGACTCCACACAAGGACTGAGGCCCCGGCATGGACGGGAGAGGAATCCCGAGAGGTCCCCTAGCAACTCGCATGGGGACTGGCCTTTCCTGAGGCCACCAGAGCGGGTCCCTGAGGTCCCCGCCGTAACTCGAGAAGACCTGCCGCAACTCGAGAAAATCCAGGAGGTTCTCCCCTCCAGGCGAGATGAGGCCCATTTCCGCTGAGGCGTCTCGAGGCTGATCACACCTCACCTCTGGAACTTCGAAAGGGTCCTTCACACCCTTGGTGCAAATCAAGAAGTTTCCCGACATACCCGTCTCCACTCGAGAGGAATCACGAGGGTCCCGCCCACATCCAGAGGAGCCCCGTTTCCGCCTCGTAGCTCGAGATGAGGGATCCTTTCCCTGCTTCGTCGGGAAAGAGTTCCCGGCGTTCCCGTCGCATCTCAAGAGGAGGCCCTCTCAACAGGAACGGCGAGAGGAACTCCAGGGTCGTGCCACCATTCCAAGAGTCCCCCAGATGTCTCAGTCCATTCCAGAGGAACCTCTTTTCCCTTCAGCGGCTCGTCTTTCACGCCGAGGATCGACTCACACCAAGGTGGCACGTGGCACAGCCCTGTGGGAAAGCCTCGTGGGAAAGCCTCGAGGGACAGCCTCGAGGGAAAGCCACAGATCCCTTGATCCACGTGACAGGAAGCGTGACACTACTGCTGCAGCTCGGGAGGAAAGCGCACGTGCATGCCCCCACTCGAGACGAGGCCTGACTCCCCTGGGGAGACTCAGAAGCACCCCAAGATCCATGGCAACACTGGAGAGGAATCCTCAGGTTCCGGCCCCGACTCCACACAAGGACTGAGGCCCCGGAATGGACGGGAGAGGAATCCCGAGAGGTCCCCTAGCAACTCGCATGGGGACTGGCCTTTCCTGAGGCCACCAGAGCGGGTCCCTGAGGTCCCCGCCGTAACTCGAGAAGACCTGCCGCAACTCGAGAAAATCCAGGAGGTTCTCCCCTCCAGGCGAGATGAGGCCCATTTCCGCTGAGGCGTCTCGAGGCTGATCACACCTCACCTCTGGAACTTCGAAAGGGTCCTTCACACCCTTGGTGCAAATCAAGAAGTTTCCCGACATACCCGTCTCCACTCGAGAGGAATCACGAGGGTCCCGCCCACATCCAGAGGAGCCCCGTTTCCGCCTCGTAGCTCGAGATGAGGGATCCTTTCCCTGCTTCGTCGGGAAAGAGTTTCCGGCGTTCCCGTCGCATCTCAAGAGGAGGCCCTCTCAACAGGAACGGCGAGAGGAACTCCAGGGTCGTGCCTCCATTCCAAGAGTCCCCCAGATGTCTCAGTCCATTCCAGAGGAACCTCTTTTCCCTTCAGCGGCTCGTCTTTCACGCCGAGGATCGACTCACACCAAGGTGGCACGTGGCACAGCCCTGTGGGAAAGCCTCGTGGGAAAGCCTCGAGGGACAGCCTCGAGGGAAAGCCACAGATCCCTTGATCCACGTGACAGGAAGCGTGACACTACTGCTGCAGCTCGGGAGGAAAGCGCACGTGCATTCCCCCACTCGAGACGAGGCCTGACTCCCCTGGGGAGACTCAGAAGCACCCCAAGATGCATGGCAACACTGGAGAGGAATCCTCAGGTTCCGGCCCCGACTCCACACAAGGACTGAGGCCCCGGCATGGACGGGAGAGGAATCCCGAGAGGTCCCCTAGCAACTCGCATGGGGACTGGCCTTTCCTGAGGCCACCAGAGCGGGTCCCTGTGGTCTCCGTCGTAACTCGAGAAGACCTGCCGCAACTCGAGAAAATCCAGGAGGTTCTCCCCTCCAGGCGAGATGAGGCCCATTTCCGCTGAGGCGTCTCGAGGCTGATCACACCTCCCCTCTGGAACTTCGAAAGGGTCCTTCACACCCTTGGTGCAAATCAAGAAGTTCCCCGACCTAGCCGTCTCCACTCGAGAGGAATCACGAGGGTCCCGCCCACATCCAGAGGAGCCCCGTTTCCGCCTCGTAGCTCGAGATGAGGGATCCTTTCCCTGCTTCGTCGGGAAAGAGTTCCCGGCGTTCCCGTCGCATCTCAAGAGGAGGCCCTCTCAACAGGAACGGCGAGAGGAACTCCAGGGTCGTGCCACCATTCCAAGAGTCCCCCAGATGTCTCAGTCCATTCCAGAGGAACCTCTTTTCCCTTCAGCGGCTCGTCTTTCACGCCGAGGATCGACTCACACCAAGGTGGCACGTGGCACAGCCCTGTGGGAAAGCCTCGTGGGAAAGCCTCGAGGGACAGCCTCGAGGGAAAGCCACAGATCCCTTGATCCACGTGACAGGAAGCGTGACACTACTGCTGCAGCTCGGGAGGAAAGCGCACGTGCATGCCCCCACTCGAGACGAGGCCTGACTCCCCTGGGGAGACTCAGAAGCACCCCAAGATCCATGGCAACACTGGAGAGGAATCCTCAGGTTCCGGCCCCGACTCCACACAAGGACTGAGGCCCCGGCATGGACGGGAGAGGAATCCCGAGAGGTCCCCTAGCAACTCGCATGGGGACTGGCCTTTCCTGAGGCCACCAGAGCGGGTCCCTGTGGTCTCCGTCGTAAGTCGAGAAGACCTGCCGCAACTCGAGAAAATCCAGGAGGTTCTCCCCTCCAGGCGAGATGAGGCCCATTTCCACTGAGGCGTCTCCAGGCTGATCACACCTCACCTCTGGAACTTCGAAAGGGTCCTTCACACCCTTGGTGCAAATCAAGAAGTTCCCCGACCTAGCCGTCTCCACTCGAGAGGAATCACGAGGGTCCCGCCCACATCCAGAGGAGCCCCGTTTCCGCCTCGTAGCTCGAGATGAGGGATCCTTTCCCTGCTTCGTCGGGAAAGAGTTCCCGGCGTTCCCGTCGCATCTCAAGAGGAGGCCCTCTCAACAGGAACGGCGAGAGGAACTCCAGGGTCGTGCCACCATTCCAAGAGTCCCCCAGATGTCTCAGTCCATTCCAGAGGAACCTCTTTTCCCTTCAGCGGCTCGTCTTTCACGCCGAGGATCGACTCACACCAAGGTGGCACGTGGCACAGCCCTGTGGGAAAGCCTCGTGGGAAAGCCTCGAGGGACAGCCTCGAGGGAAAGCCACAGATCCCTTGATCCACGTGACAGGAAGCGTGACACTACTGCTGCAGCTCGGGAGGAAAGCGCACGTGCATGCCCCCACTCGAGACGAGGCCTGACTCCCCTGGGGAGACTCAGAAGCACCCCAAGATCCATGGCAACACTGGAGAGGAATCCTCAGGTTCCGGCCCCGACTCCACACAAGGACTGAGGCCCCGGCATGGACGGGAGAGGAATCCCGAGAGGTCCCCTAGCAACTCGCATGGGGACTGGCCTTTCCTGAGGCCACCAGAGCGGGTCCCTGAGGTCCCCGCCGTAACTCGAGAAGACCTGCCGCAACTCGAGAAAATCCAGGAGGTTCTCCCCTCCAGGCGAGATGAGGCCCATTTCCGCTGAGGCGTCTCGAGGCTGATCACACCTCCCCTCTGGAACTTCGAAAGGGTCCTTCACACCCTTGGTGCAAATCAAGAAGTTCCCCGACATACCCGTCTCCACTCGAGAGGAATCACGAGGGTCCCGCCCACATCCAGAGGAGCCCCGTTTCCGCCTCGTAGCTCGAGATGAGGGATCCTTTCCCTGCTTCGTCGGGAAAGAGTTCCCGGCGTTCCCGTCGCATCTCAAGAGGAGGCCCTCTCAACAGGAACGGCGAGAGGAACTCCAGGGTCGTGCCACCATTCCAAGAGTCCCCCAGATGTCTCAGTCCATTCCAGAGGAACCTCTTTTCCCTTCAGCGGCTCGTCTTTCACGCCGAGGATCGACTCACACCAAGGTGGCACGTGGCACAGCCCTGTGGGAAAGCCTCGTAGGAAAGCCTCGAGGGACAGCCTCGAGGGAAAGCCACAGATCCCTTGATCGACGTGACAGGAAGCGTGACACTACTGCTGCAGCTCGGGAGGAAAGCGCACGTGCATGCCCCCACGCGAGACGAGGCCTGACTCCCTGGGGAGACTCAGAAGCACCCCAAGATCCATGGCAACACTGGAGAGGAATCCTCAGGTTCCGGCCCCGACTCCACACAAGGACTGAGGCCCCGGCATGGACGGGAGAGGAATCCCGAGAGGTCCCCTAGCAACTCGCATGGGGACTGGCCTTTCCTGAGGCCACCAGAGCGGGTCCCTGTGGTCTCCGTCGTAAGTCGAGAAGACCTGCCGCAACTCGAGAAAATCCAGGAGGTTCTCCCCTCCAGGCGAGATGAGGCCCATTTCCACTGAGGCGTCTCCAGGCTGATCACACCTCACCTCTGGAACTTCGAAAGGGTCCTTCACACCCTTGGTGCAAATCAAGAAGTTCCCCGACCTAGCCGTCTCCACTCGAGAGGAATCACGAGGGTCCCGCCCACATCCAGAGGAGCCCCGTTTCCGCCTCGTAGCTCGAGATGAGGGATCCTTTCCCTGCTTCGTCGGGAAAGAGTTCCCGGCGTTCCCTTCGCATCTCAAGAGGAGGCCCTCTCAACAGGAACGGCGTGAGGAACTCCAGGTTCGTGCCACCATTCCAAGAGTCCCCCAGATGTCTCAGTCCATTCCAGAGGAACCTCTTCTCCCTTCAGCGGCTCGTCTTTCACGCCGAGGATCGACTCACACCAAGGTGGCACGTGGCACAGCCCTGTGGGAAAGCCTCGTGGGAAAGCCTCGAGGGACAGCCTCGAGGGAAAGCCACAGATCCCTTGATCCACGTGACAGGAAGCGTGACACTACTGCTGCAGCTCGGGAGGAAAGCGCACGTGCATGCCCCCACTCGAGACGAGCCTGACTCCCCTGGGGAGACTCAGAAGCACCCCAAGATCCATGGCAACACTGGAGAGGAATCCTCAGGTTCCGGCCCCGACTCCACACAAGGACTGAGGCCCCGGCATGGACGGGAGAGGAATCCCGAGAGGTCCCCTAGCAACTCGCATGGGACTGGCCTTTCCTGAGGCCACCAGAGCGGGTCCCTGAGGTCCCCGCCGTAACTCGAGAAGACCTGCCGCAACTCGAGAAAATCCAGGAGGTTCTCCCCTCCAGGCGAGATGAGGCCCATTTCCGCTGAGGCGTCTCGAGGCTGATCACACCTCCCCTCTGGAACTTCGAAAGGGTCCTTCACACCCTTGGTGCAAATCAAGAAGTTCCCCGACATACCCGTCTCCACTCGAGAGGAATCACGAGGGTCCCGCCCACATCCAGAGGAGCCCCGTTTCCGCCTCGTAGCTCGAGATGAGGGATCCTTTCCCTGCTTCGTCGGGAAAGAGTTCCCGGCGTTCCCGTCGCATCTCAAGAGGAGGCCCTCTCAACAGGAACGGCGAGAGGAACTCCAGGGTCGTGCCACCATTCCAAGAGTCCCCCAGATGTCTCAGTCCATTCCAGAGGAACCTCTTTTCCCTTCACCGGCTCGCCTTTCACGCCGAGGATCGACTCACACCAAGGTGGCACGTGGCACAGCCCTGTGGGAAAGCCTCGTGGGAAAGCCTCGAGGGACAGCCTCGAGGGAAAGCCACAGATCCCTTGATCCACGTGACAGGAAGCGTGACACTACTGCTGCAGCTCGGGAGGAAAGCGCACGTGCATGCCCCCACTCGAGACGAGGCCTGACTCCCCTGGGGAGACTCAGAAGCACCCCAAGATCCATGGCAACACTGGAGAGGAATCCTCAGGTTCCGGCCCCGACTCCACACAAGGACTGAGTCCCCGGCATGGACGGGAGAGGAATCCCGAGAGGTCCCCTAGCAACTCCCATGGGGACTGGCCTTTCCTGAGGCCACCAGAGCGGTCCCTGAGGTCCCCGCCGTAACTCGAGAAGACCTGCCGCAACTCGAGAAAATCCAGGAGGTTCTCCCCTCCAGGCGAGATGAGGCCCATTTCCGCTGAGGCGTCTCGAGGCTGATCACACCTCCCCTCTGGAACTTCGAAAGGGTCCTTCACACCCTTGGTGCAAATCAAGAAGTTCCCCGACATACCCGTCTCCACTCGAGAGGAATCACGAGGGTCCCGCCCACATCCAGAGGAGCCCCGTTTCCGCCTCGTAGCTCGAGATGAGGGATCCTTTCCCTGCTTCGTCGGGAAAGAGTTCCCGGCGTTCCCGTCGCATCTCAAGAGGAGGCCCTCTCAACAGGAACGGCGAGAGGAACTCCAGGGTCGTGCCACCATTCCAAGAGTCCCCCAGATGTCTCAGTCCATTCCAGAGGAACCTCTTTTCCCTTCAGCGGCTCGTCTTTCACGCCGAGGATCGACTCACACCAAGGTGGCACGTGGCACAGCCCTGTGGGAAAGCCTCGTGGGAAAGCCTCGAGGGACAGCCTCGAGGGAAAGCCACAGATCCCTTGATCCACGTGACAGGAAGCGTGACACTACTGCTGCAGCTCGGGAGGAAAGCGCACGTGCATGCCCCACTCGAGACGAGGCCTGACTCCCCTGGGGAGACTCAGAAGCACCCCAAGATCCATGGCAACACTGGAGAGGAATCCTCAGGTTCCGGCCCCGACTCCACACAAGGACTGAGGCCCCGGCATGTATGGGAGAGGAATCCCGAGAGGTCCCCTAGCAACTCGCATGGGGGACTGGCCTTTCCTGAGGCCACCAGAGCGGGTCCCTGAGGTCCCCGCCGTAACTCGAGAAGACCTGCCGCAACTCGAGAAAATCCAGGAGGTTCTCCCCTCCAGGCGAGATGAGGCCCATTTCCGCTGAGGCGTCTCGAGGCTGATCACACCTCCCCTCTGGAACTTCGAAAGGGTCCTTCACACCCTTGGTGCAAATCAAGAAGTTCCCCGACATACCCGTCTCCACTCGAGAGGAATCACGAGGGTCCCGCCCACATCCAGAGGAGCCCCGTTTACGCCTCGTAGCTCGAGATGAGGGATCCTTTCCCTGCTTCGTCGGGAAAGAGTTCCGGCGTTCCCGTCGCATCTCAAGAGGAGGCCCTCTCAACAGGAACGGCGAGAGGAACTCCAGGGTCGTGCCACCATTCCAAGAGTCCCCCAGATGTCTCAGTCCATTCCAGAGGAACCTCTTTTCCCTTCACCGGCTCGTCTTTCACGCCGAGGATCGACTCACACCAAGGTGGCACGTGGCACAGCCCTGTGGGAAAGCCTCGTGGGAAAGCCTCGAGGGACAGCCTCGAGGTAAAGCCACAGATCCCTTGATCCACGTGACAGGAAGCGTGACACTACTGCTGCAGCTCGGGAGGAAAGCGCACGTGCATGCCCCCACTCGAGACGAGGCCTGACTCCCCTGGGGAGACTCAGAAGCACCCCAAGATCCATGGCAACACTGGAGAGGAATCCTCAGGTTCCGGCCCCGACTCCACACAAGGACTGAGGCCCCGGCATGGACGGGAGAGGAATCCCGAGAGGTCCCCTAGCAACTCCCATGGGGACTGGCCTTTCCTGAGGCCACCGGAGCGGGTCCCTGAGGTCCCCGCCGTAACTCGAGAAGACCTGCCGCAACTCGAGAAAATCCAGGAGGTTCTCCCCTCCAGGCGAGATGAGGCCCATTTCCGCTGAGGCGTCTCGAGGCTGATCACACCTCCCCTCTGGAACTTCGAAAGGGTCCTTCACACCCTTGGTGCAAATCAAGAAGTTCCCCGACATACCCGTCTCCACTCGAGAGGAATCACGAGGGTCCCGCCCACATCCAGAGGAGCCCCGTTTCCGCCTCGTAGCTCGAGATGAGGGATCCTTTCCCTGCTTCGTCGGGAAAGAGTTCCCGGCGTTCCAGTCGCATCTCAAGAGGAGGCCCTCTCAACAGGAACGGCGAGAGGAACTCCAGGGTCGTGCCACCATTCCAAGAGTCCCCCAGATGTCTCAGTCCATTCCAGAGGAACCTCTTTTCCCTTCAGCGGCTCGTCTTTCACGCCGAGGATCGACTCACACCAAGGTGGCACGTGGCACAGCCCTGTGGGAAAGCCTCGTGGGAAAGCCTCGAGGGACAGCCTCGAGGGAAAGCCACAGATCCCTTGATCCACGTGACAGGAAGCGTGACACTACTGCTGCAGCTCGGGAGGAAAGCGCACGTGCATGCCCCCACTCGAGACGAGGCCTGACTCCCCTGGGGAGACTCAGAAGCACCCCAAGATCCATGGCAACACTGGAGAGGAATCCTCAGGTTCCGGCCCCGACTCCACACAAGGACTGAGGCCCCGGCATGGACGGGAGAGGAATCCCGAGAGGTCCCCTAGCAACTCGCATGGGGACTGGCCTTTCCTGAGGCCACCAGAGCGGGTCCCTGAGGTCCCCGCCGTAACTCGAGAAGACCTGCCGCAACTCGAGAAAATCCAGGAGGTTCTCCCCTCCAGGCGAGATGAGGCCCATTTCCGCTGAGGCGTCTCGAGGCTGATCACACCTCACCTCTGGAACTTCGAAAGGGTCCTTCACACCCTTGGTGCAAATCAAGAAGTTCCCCGACATACCCGTCTCCACTCGAGAGGAATCACGAGGGTCCCGCCCACATCCAGAGGAGCCCCGTTTCCGCCTCGTAGCTCGAGATGAGGGATCCTTTCCCTGCTTCGTCGGGAAAGAGTTCCCGGCGTTCCCGTCGCATCTCAAGAGGAGGCCCTCTCAACAGGAACGGCGAGAGGAACTCCAGGGTCGTGCCACCATTCCAAGAGTCCCCCAGATGTCTCAGTCCATTCCAGAGGAACCTCTTTTCCCTTCAGCGGCTCGTCTTTCACGCCGAGGATCGACTCACACCAAGGTGGCACGTGGCACAGCCCTGTGGGAAAGCCTCGTGGGAAAGCCTCGAGGGACAGCCTCGAGGGAAAGCCACAGATCCCTTGATCCACGTGACAGGAAGCGTGACACTACTGCTGCAGCTCGGGAGGAAAGCGCACGTGCATGCCCCCACTCGAGACGAGGCCTGACTCCCCTGGGGAGACTCAGAAGCACCCCAAGATCCATGGCAACACTGGAGAGGAATCCTCAGGTTCCGGCCCCGACTCCACACAAGGACTGAGGCCCCGGCATGGACGGGAGAGGAATCCCGAGATGGCCCCTAGAAACTCGCATGGGGACTGACCTCTCCTGAGGCCACCAGAGCGGGTCCCTGAGGTCCCCGTCGTAACACGAGAAGACCTGCCGCAACTCGAGAAAATCCAGGAGGTTCTCCCCTCCAGGCGAGATGAGGCCCATTTCCGCTGAGGCGTCTCGAGTCCGATCACACCTCACATCTGGAACTTCAAAAGGGTCATTCATACCCTTGGTGCAAAACAATAAGTACCCCGACATACCTGTCTCCACTCGAGAGGAATCACGAGGGTCCCGCCCACATCCAGAGGAGCCCCGTTTCCGCCTCGTATCTCTAGATGAGGAATTCTTTCCCTGCTTCTTCAGGAAAGAGTTCCCGGCGTTCCCGTCGCATCTCAAGTGGAGGCCCTCTGAACAGGAGCGGCGAGAGGAACTCCAGGGTCGTGCCACCATTCCAAGAGTCCCCCAGATGTCTCAGTCCATTCCAGAGGAACCTCTTTTCCCTTCACCGGCTGGTCTTTCACGCCGAGGATCGACTCACACCAAGGTGGCACGTGGCACAGCCCTGTGGGAAAGCCTCGAGGTACAGGCTCGAGGGAAAGCCACAGATCCCTTGATCCACGTGACAGGAAGCGTGACACTACTGCTGCAGCTCGGGAGGAAAGCGCACGTGCATGCCCCCACTCGAGACGAGGCCTGACTCCCCTGGGGAGACTCAGAAGCACCCCAAGATCCATGGCAACACTGGAGAGGAATCCTCAGGTTCCGGCCCCGACTCCACACAAGGACTGAGGCCCCGGCATGGACGGGAGAGGAATCCCGAGAGGTCCCCTAGCAACTCGCATGGGGACTGGCCTTTCCTGAGGCCACCAGAGCGGGTCCCTGAGGTCCCCGTCGTAACTCGAGAAGACCTGCCTCAACTCGAGAAAATCCAGGAGGTTCTCCCCTCCAGGCGAGATGAGGCCCATTTCCGCTGAGGCGTCTCGAGGCTGATCACACCTCACCTCTGGAACGTCGAAAGGCTCCTTCACACCCTTGGTGCAAATCAAGAAGTTCCCCGACATACACGTCTCCACTCGAGAGGAATCACGAGGGTCCCGCCCACATCCAGAGGAGCCCCATTTCCGCCTCGTAGCTCGAGATGAGGGATCCTTTCCCTGCTTCGTCGGGAAAGAGTTCCCGGCGTTCCCGTCGCATCTCAAGAGGAGGCCCTCTCAACAGGAACGGCGAGAGGAACTCCAGGGTCGTGCCACCATTCCAAGAGTCCCCCAGATGTCTCAGTCCATTCCAGAGGAACCTCTTTTCCCTTCACCGGCTCGTCTTTCACGCCGAGGATCGACTCGCACCAAGGTGGCACGTGGCACAGCCCTGTGGGAAAGCCTCGTGGGAAAGCCTCGAGGGACAGCCTCGAGGGAAAGCCACAGATCCCTTGATCCACGTGACAGGAAGCGTGACACTACTGCTGCAGCTCGGGAGGAAAGCGCACGTGCATGCCCCCACCCGAGACGAGGCCTGACTCCCCTGGGGAGACTCAGAAGCACCCCAAGATCCATGGCAACACTGGAGAGGAATCCTCAGGTTCCGGCCCCGACTCCACACAAGGACTGAGGCCCCGGCATGGACGGGAGAGGAATCCCGAGAGGTCCCCTAGCAACTCCCATGGGGACTGGCCTTTCCTGAGGCCACCAGAGTGGGTCCATGAGGTTCCCGTCGTAACTCGAGAAGACCTGCCGTAACTCGAGAAAATCCAGGAGGTTCTCCCCTCCAGGCGAGATGAGGCCCATTTCCGCTGAGGCGTCTCGAGGCTGATCACACCTCACCTCTGGAACTTCAAAAGGGTCCTTCACACCCTTGGTGCAAATCAAGAAGTTCCCCGACATTCCCGTCTCCACTCGAGAGGAATCACGAGGGTCCCGCCCACATCCAGAGGAGCCCCGTTTCCGCCTCGTAGCTCGAGATGAGGGATCCTTTCCCTGCTTCGTCGGGAAAGAGTTCCCGGCGTTCCCGTCGCATCTCAAGAGGAGGCCCTCTCAACAGGAACGGCAAGAGGAACTCCAGGGTCGTGCCACCATTCCAAGAGTCCCCCAGATCTCTCAGTCCATTCCAGAGGAACCTCTTTTCCCTTCACCGGCTCGTCTTTCACGCCGAGGATCGACTCACACCAAGGTGGCACGTGGCACAGCCCTGTGGGAAAGCCTCGTGGGAAAGCCTCGAGGGACAGCCTCGAGGGAAAGCCACAGATCCCTTCATCCACGTGACAGGAAGCGTGACACTACTGCTGCAGCTCGGGAGGAAATCGCACGTGCATGCCCCCACTCGAGACGAGGCCTGACTCCCCTGGGGAGACTCAGATGCACCCCAAGATCCATGGCAACACTGGAGAGGAATCCTCCGGTTCCGGCCCCGACTCCACACAAGGACTGAGGCCCCGGCTGGACGGGAGAGGAATCCCGAGAGGTCCCCTAGCAACTCGCATGGGGACTGGCCTTTCCTGAGGCCACCAGAGCGGGTCCCTGAGGTCCCCGTCGTAACTCGAGAGGACCTGCCGCAACTCGAGAAAATCCAGGAGGTTCTCCCCTCCAGGCGAGATGAGGCCCATTTCCGCTGAGGCGTCTCGAGGCTGATCACACCTCACCTCTGGCACTTCGAAAGGGTCCTTCACACCCTTGGTGCAAATCCAGAAGTTCCCCGACCTAGCCGTCTCCACTCGAGAGGAATCACGAGGGTCCCGCCCACATCCAGAGGAGCCCCGTTTCCGCCTCGTAGCTCGAGATGCGGGATCCTTTCCTGCTTCGTCGGGAAAGAGTTCCCGGCGTTCCCGTCGCAACTCAAGAGGAGGCCCTCTCAACAGGAACGGGGAGAGGAACTCCAGGATCGTGCCACCATTCCAAGAGTCCCCCACATGTCTCAGTCCATTCCAGAGGAACCTCTTTTCCCTTCACCGGCTCGTCTTTCACGCCGAGGATCGACTCACACCAAGGTGGCACGTGGCACAGCCCTGTGGGAAAGCCTGGTGGGAAAGCCTCGAGGGACATCCTCGAGGGAAAGCCACAGATCCCTTGATCCACGTGACAGGAAGCGTGACACTACTGCTGCAGCTCGGGAGGAAAGCGCACGTGCATGCCCCCACTCGAGACGAGGCCTGACTCCCCTGGGGAGACTCAGAAGCACCCCAAGATCCATGGCAACACTGGAGAGGAATCCTCAGGTTCCGGCCCCGACTCCACACAAGGACTGAGGCCCCGGCATGGACGGGTGAGGAATACCGAGAGGTCCCCTAACAACACGCATGGGGACTGGCCTTTCCTGAGGCCACCAGAGCGGGTCCCTGAGGTCCCCGTCGTAACTCGAGAAGACCTGCTGCAACTCGAGAAAATCCAGGAGGTTCTCCCCTCCAGGCGAGATGAGCCCCATTTCCTCTGAGGCGTCTCGAGGCTGATCACACCTCCCCTCTGGAACTTCGAAAGGGTCCTTCACACCCTTGGTGCAAATCAAGAAGTTCCCCGACATACCAGTCTCCCCTCGAGAGGAATCACGAATGTCCCGTTCACATCCAGAGGAGCCCCGTTTCCGCCTCGTAGCTCAAGATGAGGGATCCTTTCCCTGCTTCGTCGGGAAAGAGTTCCCGGCATTCCCGTCGCATCTCAAGGGGAGGCCCTCTCAACAGGAATAGCGAGAGGAACTCCAGGGTCGTGCCACCATTCCAAGAGTCCCCCAGATGTCTCAGTCCATTTCAGAGGAACCTCTTTTCCCTTCACCGGCTTGTCTTTCACGCCGAGGATCGACTCACACCAAGGTGGCACGTGGCACAACCCTGTGGGAAAGCCTCGTGGGAAAGCCTCGAGGGACAGCCTCGAGGGAAAGCCACAGATCCCTTGATCCACGTGACAGGAAGCGTGACACTACTGCTGCAGCTCGGGAGGAAAGCGCACGTGCATGTCCCCACTCGAGACGAGGCCTGACTCCCCTGGGGAGACTCAGAAGCACCCCAAGATCCATGGCAACACTGGAGAGGAAACCTCAGGTTCCGGCCCCGACTCCACACAAGGACTGAGGCCCCGGCATGGACGGGTGAGGAATCCCGAGGGGTCCCCTAGCAACTTCCATGGGAACTGGCCTTTCCTGAGGCCACCAGAGCGGGTCCCTGAGGTCCCCGTCGTAACTCGAGAAGACCTGCCGCAACTCGAGAAAATCCAGGAGGTGCTCCCCTCCAGGCGAGATGAGGCCCATTTCCAATGAGGCGTCTCGAGGCTAATCACACCTCCCCTCTGGAACTTCGAAAGGCTCCTTCACACCCTTGGTGCAAATCAAGAAGGTCCCCGACATACCCGTCTCCACTCGAGAGGAATCACGAGGGTCCCATCCACATCTAGAGGAGCCCCGTTTCCGCCTCGTAGCTCGAGATGAGGGATCCTTTCCCTGCTTCGTCGGGAAAGAGTTCCCGGCGTTCCCGTCGCATCTCAAGAGGAGGCCCTCTCAACAGGAACGGCGAAAGGAACTCCAGGGTCCTGCCACCATTCCAAGAGTCCCCCAGATGTCTCAGTCCTTTCCAGAGGAACCTCTTTTCCCTTCACTGGCTCGTCTTTCAAGCCGAGGATCGACTCACACCAAGGTGGCACGTGGCACAGCCCTGTGGGAAAGCCTCGTGGGAAAGCCTCGAGGGACAGCCTCGAGGGAAAGCCACAGATCCCTTGATCCACGTGACAGGAAGCGTGACACTACTGCTGCAGCTCGGGAGGAAAGCGCACGTGCATGCCCCCACTCGAGACGAGGCCTGACTCCCCTGGGGAGAATCAGATGCACCCCAAGATCCATGGCAACACTGGAGAGGAATCCTCCGGTTCCGGCCCCGACTCCACACAAGGACTGAGGCCCCGGCATGGACGGGTGAGGAATCCCGAAAGGTCCCCTAGCAACTTCCATGGGAACTGGCCTTTCCTGAGGCCACCAGAGCGGGTCCCTGAGGTCCCCGTCGTAACTCGAGAAGACCTGCCGCAACTCGAGAAAATCCAGGAGGTGCTCCCCTCCAGGCGAGATGAGGCCCATTTCCAATGAGGCGTCTCGAGGCTAATCACACCTCCCGTCTGGAACTTCGAAAGGCTCCTTCACACCCTTGGTGCAAATCAAGAAGGTCCCCGACATACCCGTCTCCACTCGAGAGGAATCACGAGGGTCCCATCCACATCTAGAGGAGCCCCGTTTCCGCCTCGTAGCTCGAGATGAGGGATCCTTTCCCTGCTTCGTCGGGAAAGAGTTCCCGGCGTTCCCGTCGCATCTCAAGAGGAGGCCCTCTCAACAGGAACGGCGAAAGGAACTCCAGGGTCTTGCCACCATTCCAAGAGTCCCCCAGATGTCTCAGTCCTTTCCAGAGGAACCTCTTTTCCCTTCACTGGCTCGTCTTTCAAGCCGAGGATCGACTCACACCAAGGTGGCACGTGGCACAGCCCTGTGGGAAAGCCTCGTGGGAAAGCCTCGAGGGACAGCCTCGAGGGAAAGCCACAGATCCCTTGATCCACGTGACAGGAAGCGTGACACTACTGCTGCAGCTCGGGAGGAAAGCGCACGTGCATGCCCCCACTCGAGACGAGGCCTGACTCCCCTGGGGAGAATCAGATGCACCCCAAGATCCATGGCAACACTGGAGAGGAATCCTCAGGTTCCGGCCCCGACTCCACACAAGGTCTTAGGCCCCGGCATGGACGGGAGAGGAATCCCGAGATGGCCCCTAGAAACTCGCATGGGGACTGACCTCTCCTGAGGCCACCAGAGCGGGTCCCTGAGGTCCCCGTCGTAACTCGAGAAGACCTGCCGCAACTCGAGAAAATCCAGGAGGTTCTCCCCTCCAGGCGAGATGAGGCCCATTTCCGCTGAGGCGTCTCGAGTCCGATCACACCTCACATCTGGAACTTCAAAAGGGTCATTCATACCCTTGGTGCAAAACAAGAAGTACCCCGACATACCTGTCTCCACTCGAGAGGAATCACGAGGGTCCCGCCCACATCCAGAGGAGCCCCGTTTCCGCCTCGTATCTCTAGATGAGGGATTCTTTCCCTGCTTCTTCAGGAAAGAGTTCCCGGCGTTCCCGTCGCATCTCAAGTGGAGGCCCTCTGAACAGGAGCGGCGAGAGGAACTCCAGGGTCGTGCCACCATTCCAAGAGTCCCCCAGATGTCTCAGTCCATTCCAGAGAAACCTCTTTTCCCTTCACCGGCTGGTCTTTCACGCCGAGGATCGACTCACACCAAGGTGGCACGTGGCACAGCCCTGTGGGAAAGCCTCGAGGTACAGCCTCGAGGGAAAGCCACAGATCCCTTGATCCACGTGACAGGAAGCGTGACACTACTGCTGCAGCTCGGGAGGAAAGCGCACGTGCATGCCCCCACCCGAGACGAGGCCTGACTCCCCTGGGGAGACTCAGAAGCACCCCAAGATCCATGGCAACACTGGAGAGGAATCCTCAGGTTCCGGCCCCGACTCCACACAAGGACTGAGGCCCCGGCATGGACGGGAGAGGAATCCCGAGAGGTCCCCTAGCAACTCCCATGGGGACTGGCCTTTCCTGAGGCCACCAGAGTGGGTCCATGAGGTTCCCGTCGTAACTCGAGAAGACCTGCCGTAACTCGAGAAAATCCAGGAGGTTCTCCCCTCCAGGCGAGATGAGGCCCATTTCCGCTGAGGCGTCTCGAAGCTGATCACACCTCACCTCTGGAACTTCAAAAGGGTCCTTCACACCCTTGGTGCAAATCAAGAAGTTCCCCGACATTCCCGTCTCCACTCGAGAGGAATCACGAGGGTCCCGCCCACATCCAGAGGAGCCCCGTTTCCGCCTCGTAGCTCGAGATGAGCGATCCTTTCCCTGCTTCGTCGGGAAAGAGTTCCCGGCGTTCCCGTCGCATCTCAAGAGGAGGCCCTCTCAACAGGAACGGCGAGAGGAACTCCAGGGTCGTGCCACCATTCCAAGAGTCCCCCAGATGTCTCAGTCCATTCCAGAGGAACCTCTTTTCCCTTCACCGGCTCGTCTTTCACGCCGAGGATCGACTCACACCAAGGTGGCACGTGGCACAGCCCTGTGGGAAAGCCTCGTGGGAAAGCCTCGAGGGACAGGCTCGAGGGAAAGCCACAGATCCCTTGATCCACGTGACAGGAAGCGTGACACTACTGCTGCAGCTCGGGAGGAAAGCGCACGTGCATGCCCCCACTCGAGACGAGGCCTGACTCCCCTGGGGAGACTCAGAAGCACCCCAAGATCCATGGCAACACTGGAGAGGAATCCTCAGGTTCCGGCCCCGAATCCACACAAGGACTGAGGCCCCGGCATGGACGGGATAGTAATCCCGAGAGGTCCCCGAGCAACTCGCATGGGGACTGGCCTTTCCTGAGGCCACCAGAGCGGGTCCCTGAGGTCCCCGTCGTAACTCGAGAAGACCTTCAGCAACTCGAGAAAATCCAGGAGGTTCTCCCCTCCAGGCGAGATGAGGCCCATTTCTGCTGAGGCGTCTCGAGGCTGATCACACCTCACCTCTGGAACTTCGAAAGGGTCCTTCACACCCTTGGTGCAAATCAAGAAGTTCCCCGACATACCCGTCTCCACTCGAGAGGAATCACGAGGGTCCCGCCCACATCCAGAGGAGCCCCGTTTCCGCCTCGTAGCTCGAGATGAGGGATCCTTTCCCTGCTTCGTCGGGAAAGAGTTCCCGGCTTTCCCGTCGCATCTCAAGAGGAGGCCCTCTCAACAGGAACGGCGAGAGGAACTCCAGGGTCGTGCCACCATTCCAAGAGTCCCCCAGATGTCTCAGTCCATTCCAGAGGAACCTCTTTTCCCTTCACCGGCTCGTCTTTCACGCCGAGGATCGACTCACAACAAGGTGGCACGTGGCACAGCCCTGTGGGAAAGCCTCGTGGGAAAGCCTCGAGGGACAGCCTCGAGGGAAAGCCACAGATCCCTTGATCCACGTGACAGGAAGCGTGACACTACTGCTGCAGCTCGGGAGGAAAGCGCACGTGCATGCCCCCACTCGAGACGAGGCCTGAATCCCCTGGGGAGACTCAGAAGCACCCCAAGATCCATGGCAACACTGGAGAGGAATCCTCAGGTTCCGGCCCCGACTCCACACAAGGACTGAGGCCCCGGCATGGACGGGAGAGGAATCCCGAGAGGTCCCCTAGCAACTCGCATGGGGACTGGCCTTTCCTGAGGCCACCAGAGCGGGTCCCTGAGGTCCCCGTCGTAACTGGAGAAGACCTGCCGCAACTCGAGAAAATCCAGGAGGTTCTCCCCTCCAGGCGAGATGAGGCCCATTTCCGCTGAGGTGTCTCGAGGCTGATCACACCTCACCTCTGGAACTTCGAAAGGGTCCTTCACACCCTTGGTGCAAATCAAGAAGTTCCCCGACATACCCGTCTCCACTCGAGAGGAATCACGAGGGTCCCGCCCACATCCAGAGGAGCCCCGTTTCCGCCTCGTAGCTCGAGATGAGGGATCCTTTCCCTGCTTCGTCGGGAAAGAGTTCCGGGCGTTCCCGTCGCATCTCAAGAGGAGGCCCTCTCAACAGGAACGGCGAGAGGAACTCCAGGGTCGTGCCACCATTCCAAGAGTCCCCCAGATGTCTCAGTCCATTCCAGAGGAACCTCTTTTCCCTTCACCGGCTCGTCTTTCACGCCGAGGATCGACTCACACCAAGGTGGCACGTGGCACAGCCCTGTGGGAAAGCCTCGTGGGAAAGCCTCGAGGGACAGCCTCGAGGGAAAGCCACAGATCCCTTGATCCACGTGACAGGAAGCGTGACACTACTGCTGCAGCTCGGGAGGAAAGCGCACGTGCATGCCCCCACTCGAGACGAGGCCTGACTCCCCTGGGGAGACTCAGAAGCACCCCAAGATCCATGGCAACACTGGAGAGGAATCCTCAGGTTCCGGCCCCGACTCCACACAAGGACTGAGGCCCCGGCATGGACGGGAGAGGAATCCCGAGAGGTCCCCTAGCAACTCCCATGGGGACTGGCCTTTCCTGAGGCCACCAGAGCGGGTCCCTGAGGTCCCCGTCGTAACTCGAGAAGACCTGCCGCAACTCGAGAAAATTGGGGAGGTTCTCCCCTCCAGGCGAGATGAGGCCCATTTCCGCTGAGGCGTCTCGAGGCTGATCACACCTCACCTCTGGAACTTCGAAAGGGTCCTTCACACCCTTGGTGCAAATCAAGAAGTTCCCCGACATACCCGTCTCCACTCGAGAGGAATCACGAGGGTCCCGCCCACATCCAGAGGAGCCCCGTTTCCGCCTCGTAGCTCGAGATGAGGGATCCTTTCCCTGCTTCGTCGGGAAAGAGTTCCCGGCGTTCCCGTCGCATCTCAAGAGGAGGCCCTCTCAACAGGAACGGCGAAAGGAACTCCAGGGTCTTGCCACCATTCCAAGAGTCCCCCAGATGTCTCAGTCCTTTCCAGAGGAACCTCTTTTCCCTTCACTGGCTCGTCTTTCAAGCCGAGGATCGACTCACACCAAGGTGGCACGTGGCACAGCCCTGTGGGAAAGCCTCGTGGGAAAGCCTCGAGGGACAGCCTCGAGGGAAAGCCACAGATCCCTTGATCCACGTGACAGGAAGCGTGACACTACTGCTGCAGCTCGGGAGGAAAGCGCACGTGCATGCCCCCACTCGAGACGAGGCCTGACTCCCCTGGGGAGAATCAGATGCACCCCAAGATCCATGGCAACACTGGAGAGGAATCCTCAGGTTCCGGCCCCGACTCCACACAAGGTCTTAGGCCCCGGCATGGACGGGAGAGGAATCCCGAGATGGCCCCTAGAAACTCGCATGGGGACTGACCTCTCCTGAGGCCACCAGAGCGGGTCCCTGAGGTCCCCGTCGTAACTCGAGAAGACCTGCCGCAACTCGAGAAAATCCAGGAGGTTCTCCCCTCCAGGCGAGATGAGGCCCATTTCCGCTGAGGCGTCTCGAGTCCGATCACACCTCACATCTGGAACTTCAAAAGGGTCATTCATACCCTTGGTGCAAAACAAGAAGTACCCCGACATACCTGTCTCCACTCGAGAGGAATCACGAGGGTCCCGCCCACATCCAGAGGAGCCCCGTTTCCGCCTCGTATCTCTAGATGAGGGATTCTTTCCCTGCTTCTTCAGGAAAGAGTTCCCGGCGTTCCCGTCGCATCTCAAGTGGAGGCCCTCTGAACAGGAGCGGCGAGAGGAACTCCAGGGTCGTGCCACCATTCCAAGAGTCCCCCAGATGTCTCAGTCCATTCCAGAGAAACCTCTTTTCCCTTCACCGGCTGGTCTTTCACGCCGAGGATCGACTCACACCAAGGTGGCACGTGGCACAGCCCTGTGGGAAAGCCTCGAGGTACAGCCTCGAGGGAAAGCCACAGATCCCTTGATCCACGTGACAGGAAGCGTGACACTACTGCTGCAGCTCGGGAGGAAAGCGCACGTGCATGCCCCCACCCGAGACTAGGCCTGACTCCCCTGGGGAGACTCAGAAGCACCCCAAGATCCATGGCAACACTGGAGAGGAATCCTCAGGTTCCGGCCCCGACTCCACACAAGGACTGAGGCCCCTGCATGGACGGGAGAGGAATCCCGAGAGGTCCCCTAGCAACTCCCATGGGGACTGGCCTTTCCTGAGGCCACCAGAGTGGGTCCATGAGGTTCCCGTCGTAACTCGAGAAGACCTGCCGTAACTCGAGAAAATCCAGGAGGTTCTCCCCTCCAGGCGAGATGAGGCCCATTTCCGCTGAGGCGTCTCGAAGCTGATCACACCTCACCTCTGGAACTTCAAAAGGGTCCTTCACACCCTTGGTGCAAATCAAGAAGTTCCCCGACATTCCCGTCTCCACTCGAGAGGAATCACGAGGGTCCCGCCCACATCCAGAGGAGCCCCGTTTCCGCCTCGTAGCTCGAGATGAGCGATCCTTTCCCTGCTTCGTCGGGAAAGAGTTCCCGGCGTTCCCGTCGCATCTCAAGAGGAGGCCCTCTCAACAGGAACGGCGAGAGGAACTCCAGGGTCGTGCCACCATTCCAAGAGTCCCCCAGATGTCTCAGTCCATTCCAGAGGAACCTCTTTTCCCTTCACCGGCTCGTCTTTCACGCCGAGGATCGACTCACACCAAGGTGGCACGTGGCACAGCCCTGTGGGAAAGCCTCGTGGGAAAGCCTCGAGGGACAGGCTCGAGGGAAAGCCACAGATCCCTTGATCCACGTGACAGGAAGCGTGACACTACTGCTGCAGCTCGGGAGGAAAGCGCACGTGCATGCCCCCACTCGAGACGAGGCCTGACTCCCCTGGGGAGACTCAGAAGCACCCCAAGATCCATGGCAACACTGGAGAGGAATCCTCAGGTTCCGGCCCCGAATCCACACAAGGACTGAGGCCCCGGCATGGACGGGATAGTAATCCCGAGAGGTCCCCGAGCAACTCGCATGGGGACTGGCCTTTCCTGAGGCCACCAGAGCGGGTCCCTGAGGTCCCCGTCGTAACTCGAGAAGACCTTCAGCAACTCGAGAAAATCCAGGAGGTTCTCCCCTCCAGGCGAGATGAGGCCCATTTCTGCTGAGGCGTCTCGAGGCTGATCACACCTCACCTCTGGAACTTCGAAAGGGTCCTTCACACCCTTGGTGCAAATCAAGAAGTTCCCCGACATACCCGTCTCCACTCGAGAGGAATCACGAGGGTCCCGCCCACATCCAGAGGAGCCCCGTTTCCGCCTCGTAGCTCGAGATGAGGGATCCTTTCCCTGCTTCGTCGGGAAAGAGTTCCCGGCTTTCCCGTCGCATCTCAAGAGGAGGCCCTCTCAACAGGAACGGCGAGAGGAACTCCAGGGTCGTGCCACCATTCCAAGAGTCCCCCAGATGTCTCAGTCCATTCCAGAGGAACCTCTTTTCCCTTCACCGGCTCGTCTTTCACGCCGAGGATCGACTCACACCAAGGTGGCACGTGGCACAGCCCTGTGGGAAAGCCTCGTGGGAAAGCCTCGAGGGACAGCCTCGAGGGAAAGCCACAGATCCCTTGATCCACGTGACAGGAAGCGTGACACTACTGCTGCAGCTCGGGAGGAAAGCGCACGTGCATGCCCCCACTCGAGACGAGGCCTGAATCCCCTGGGGAGACTCAGAAGCACCCCAAGATCCATGGCAACACTGGAGAGGAATCCTCAGGTTCCGGCCCCGACTCCACACAAGGACTGAGGCCCCGGCATGGACGGGAGAGGAATCCCGAGAGGTCCCCTAGCAACTCGCATGGGGACTGGCCTTTCCTGAGGCCACCAGAGCGGGTCCCTGAGGTCCCCGTCGTAACTCGAGAAGACCTGCCGCAACTCGAGAAAATCCAGGAGGTTCTCCCCTCCAGGCGAGATGAGGCCCATTTCCGCTGAGGTGTCTCGAGGCTGATCACACCTCACCTCTGGAACTTCGAAAGGGTCCTTCACACCATTGGTGCAAATCAAGAAGTTCCCCGACATACCCGTCTCCACTCGAGAGGAATCACGAGGGTCCCGCCCACATCCAGAGGAGCCCCGTTTCCGCCTCGTAGCTCGAGATGAGGGATCCTTTCCCTGCTTCGTCGGGAAAAGAGTTCCGGGCGTTCCCGTCGCATCTCAAGAGGAGGCCCTCTCAACAGGAACGGCGAGAGGAACTCCAGGGTCGTGCCACCATTCCAAGAGTCCCCCAGATGTCTCAGTCCATTCCAGAGGAACCTCTTTTCCCTTCACCGGCTCGTCTTTCACGCCGAGGATCGACTCACACCAAGGTGGCACGTGGCACAGCCCTGTGGGAAAGCCTCGTGGGAAAGCCTCGAGGGACAGCCTCGAGGGAAAGCCACAGATCCCTTGATCCACGTGACAGGAAGCGTGACACTACTGCTGCAGCTCGGGAGGAAAGCGCACGTGCATGCCCCCACTCGAGACGAGGCCTGACTCCCCTGGGGAGACTCAGAAGCACCCAAGATCCATGGCAACACTGGAGAGGAATCCTCAGGTTCCGGCCCCCGACTCCACACAAGGACTGAGGCCCCGGCATGGACGGGAGAGGAATCCCGAGAGGTCCCCTAGCAACTCCCATGGGGGACTGGCCTTTCCTGAGGCCACCAGAGCGGGTCCCTGAGGTCCCCGTCGTAACTCGAGAAGACCTGCCGCAACTCGAGAAAATTGGGGAGGTTCTCCCCTCCAGGCGAGATGAGGCCCATTTCCGCTGAGGCGTCTCGAGGCTGATCACACCTCACCTCTGGAACTTCGAAAGGCTCCTTCACACCCTTGGTGCAAATCAAGAAGTTCCCCGACATACCCGTCTCCACTCGAGAGGAATCACGAGGGTCCCGCCCACATCCAGAGGAGCCCCGTTTCCGCCTCGTAGCTCGAGATGAGGGATCCTTTCCCTGCTTCGTCGGGAAAGAGTTCCCGGCGTTCCCGTCGCATCTCAAGAGGAGGCCCTCTCAACAGGAACGGCGAAAGGAACTCCAGGGTCTTGCCACCATTCCAAGAGTCCCCCAGATGTCTCAGTCCTTTCCAGAGGAACCTCTTTTCCCTCACTGGCTCGTCTTTCAAGCCGAGGATCGACTCACACCAAGGTGGCACGTGGCACAGCCCTGTGGGAAAGCTCGTGGGAAAGCCTCGAGGGACAGCCTCGAGGGAAAGCCACAGATCCCTTGATCCACGTGACAGGAAGCGTGACACTACTGCTGCAGCTCGGGGAGGAAAGCGCACGTGCATGCCCCCACTCGAGACGAGGCCTGACTCCCCTGGGGAGAATCAGATGCACCCCAAGATCCATGGCAACACTGGAGAGGAATCCTCAGGTTCCGGCCCCGACTCCACACAAGGTCTTAGGCCCCGGCATGGACGGGAGAGGAATCCCGAGATGGCCCCTAGAAACTCGCATGGGGACTGACCTCTCCTGAGGCCACCAGAGCGAGGTCCCTGAGGTCCCCGTCGTAACTCGAGAAGACCTGCCGCAACTCGAGAAAATCCAGGAGGTTCTCCCCTCCAGGCGAGATGAGGCCCATTTCCGCTGAGGCGTCTCGAGTCCGATCACACCTCACATCTGGAACTTCAAAAGGGTCATTCATACCCTTGGTGCAAAACAAGAAGTACCCCGACATACCTGTCTCCACTCGAGAGGAATCACGAGGGTCCCGCCCACATCCAGAGGAGCCCCGTTTCCGCCTCGTATCTCTAGATGAGGGATTCTTTCCCTGCTTCTTCAGGAAAGAGTTCCCGGCGTTCCCGTCGCATCTCAAGTGGAGGCCCTCTGAACAGGAGCGGCGAGAGGAACTCCAGGGTCGTGCCACCATTCCAAGAGTCCCCCAGATGTCTCAGTCCATTCCAGAGAAACCTCTTTTCCCTTCACCGGCTGGTCTTTCACGCCGAGGATCGACTCACACCAAGGTGGCACGTGGCACAGCCCTGTGGGAAAGCCTCGAGGTACAGCCTCGAGGGAAAGCCACAGATCCCTTGATCCACGTGACAGGAAGCGTGACACTACTGCTGCAGCTCGGGAGGAAAGCGCACGTGCATGCCCCCACCCGAGACTAGGCCTGACTCCCCTGGGGAGACTCAGAAGCACCCCAAGATCCATGGCAACACTGGAGAGGAATCCTCAGGTTCCGGCCCCGACTCCACACAAGGACTGAGGCCCCTGCATGGACGGGAGAGGAATCCCGAGAGGTCCCCTAGCAACTCCCATGGGGACTGGCCTTTCTGAGGCCACCAGAGTGGGTCCATGAGGTTCCCGTCGTAACTCGAGAAGACCTGCCGTAACTCGAGAAAATCCAGGAGGTTCTCCCCTCCAGGCGAGATGAGGCCCATTTCCGCTGAGGCGTCTCGAAGCTGATCACACCTCACCTCTGGAACTTCAAAAGGGTCCTTCACACCCTTGGTGCAAATCAAGAAGTTCCCCGACATTCCCGTCTCCACTCGAGAGGAATCACGAGGGTCCCGCCCACATCCAGAGGAGCCCCGTTTCCGCCTCGTAGCTCGAGATGAGCGATCCTTTCCCTGCTTCGTCGGGAAAGAGTTCCCGGCGTTTCCCGTCGCATCTCAAGAGGAGGCCCTCTCAACAGGAACGGCGAGAGGAACTCCAGGGTCGTGCCACCATTCCAAGAGTCCCCCAGATGTCTCAGTCCATTCCAGAGGAACCTCTTTTCCCTTCACCGGCTCGTCTTTCACGCCGAGGATCGACTCACACCAAGGTGGCACGTGGCACAGCCCTGTGGGAAAGCCTCGTGGGAAAGCCTCGAGGGACAGGCTCGAGGGAAAGCCACAGATCCCTTGATCCACGTGACAGGAAGCGTGACACTACTGCTGCAGCTCGGGAGGAAAGCGCACGTGCATGCCCCCACTCGAGACGAGGCCTGACTCCCCTGGGGAGACTCAGAAGCACCCCAAGATCCATGGCAACACTGGAGAGGAATCCTCAGGTTCCGGCCCCGAATCCACACAAGGACTGAGGCCCCGGCATGGACGGGATAGTAATCCCGAGAGGTCCCCGAGCAACTCGCATGGGGACTGGCCTTTCCTGAGGCCACCAGAGCGGGTCCCTGAGGTCCCCGTCGTAACTCGAGAAGACCTTCAGCAACTCGAGAAAATCCAGGAGGTTCTCCCCTCCAGGCGAGATGAGGCCCATTTCTGCTGAGGCGTCTCGAGGCTGATCACACCTCACCTCTGGAACTTCGAAAGGGTCCTTCACACCCTTGGTGCAAATCAAGAAGTTCCCCGACATACCCGTCTCCACTCGAGAGG